>NC_073244.2:633369-946304 GCF_029281585.2 Gorilla gorilla gorilla | reverse complement strand
ATGTTCATACAGATAGCGGTGCAGATATTTCCATGTTTATACAGATAGCGGTGAAGATGTATGCATGTTTACACATATAGCTGTGTTGATATTTCCATGTTCATACCGATAGTGGTGTAGATATTTCCATGTTCATCCAGATGGCTGTGTAGACATATCCATGTTCATTCAGATGGCGGTGAAGATATTTCCATGTTGATACAGATAGCGGTGTAGACATTTCCAAGTTCATACAGATAGCGGTGTAGATATTTCCATGTTCATACAGATGGCTGTGTAGATATATCCATGTTCATACAGATGGCGGTGAAGATATTTCCATGTTCATAGAGATGGCAGTGTAGATATTTCCATATTCATTCCGATAGCGGTGCTGAAATTTCCATGTTTATGCAGGTAGCGGTGTAGATATTTCCATGTATATACAGATAGCGGTGTAGATATTTCCATGTTTATACACATATCGGTGTAGATATTTCCATGTTTATACAGATAGCGGTGTAGATATCTCCATCTTAATACAGATGGCGGTGTAGATATTTATATGTTCATACAGATGGCGGTGCAGATATTTCCATGTTCATACAGATGGCAGTGTAGATATTTCCAAATTCATACAGATAGCGTTGTAGTTATTTCCATGTGTAAAGTGATAGCTGTGTAGATATTTCCATGTATATGCAGATAGCTGTGTAGATATTTCCATTTTCATGCAGATAGCCGTGAATATATTTCCCTGTTCAAACAGTTAGCGGTGTACATATTTCCATGTTCATAAAGATAGCTGTGTAGATATTTCCATGTTTATACAGATAGCGGTGAAGATGTATGCATGTTCACACAGATAGCGGTGTAGATATTTCCATGTTTATACAGATAGCGTTGAAGATGTATGCATGTTTACACACATAGCGGTGTAGATATTTCCATGTTCATAGTGATAGCGGTGTAGATATTTCCATGTTCATCCAGATGGCTGTGTAGATATGTCCATGTTCATACAGATGGCGGTGAAGATATTTCCATGTTCATTCAGATAGAGGTGTAGTTATTTCCATGTGTAAAGAGATAGCTGTGTAGATATTTCCATGTATATGCAGATAGCTGTGTAGATATTTCCATTTTCATGCAGATAGCGGTTTAGATATTTCCATGATCAAACAGATAGCGTTGTAGATATTTCCATGTTCATAGAGACAGCGGTGTAGATATTTCCATGTTTATACAGATAGCGGTGAAGATGTATGCATGTTTACACAGATAGCGGTGTAGATAGTTCCATGTTCATACAGATAGCGGTGTAGATATTTCCATGTTCATCCAGATGGCTGTGTAGATATATCCATGTTCATACAGATGGCGGTGAAGATATTTCCATGTTCATACAGTTAGCGGTGTAGATATTTCCATGTTCATACAGATAGCGGTGTAGATATTTCCATGTTCATACAGACAGCGGTGTTGATATTTCCATGTTCATCCAGATGGCTGTGTAGATATATCTATGTTCATACAGATGTTGGTGAAGATATTTCCATGTTCATACAGGTATCGGTGTAGATATTTCCATGTTCATCCAGATGGCTGTGTAGATATATCCATGTTCATACAGATGGCGGTGAAGATATTTCCATGTTCATACAGTTAGCGGTGTAGATATTTCCATGTTCATACAGATAGCGGTGTAGATATTTCCATGTTCATACAGACAGCGGTGTTGATATTTCCATGTTCATCCAGATGGCTGTGTAGATATATCTATGTTCATACAGATGTTGGTGAAGATATTTCCATGTTCATACAGGTATCGGTGTAGATATTTCCATGTTCATACAGATAGCGGTGTATTTATTTCCATGTTCCTACAGATAGTGGTGCTGATATTTCCATGTTTATACAGGTAGCGGTGTAGATATTTCCATTTTTATACAGATAGCGGTGTAGATATTTCCATGTTTATACAGATAGCGGTGTAGATATTTCCATGTTTATACAGATAGCGGTGTAGATATCTCCATCTTAATACAGATCGCCGTGTGGATATTTATATGTTCATACAGATGGCAGTGCGGATATTTCCATGTTCATACAGATGGTGGTGTAGATATTTCCATGTTCATACAGATAGCGGTGTAGTTATTTCCATGTGTAAAGAGATAGCTGTGTAGATATTTCCAGGTATATGCAGATAGCTGTGTAGATATTTCCATTTTCATGCAGATAGCGGTGTAGATATTTCCATGTTCAAACAGATAGCGGTGTAGATATTTCCATGTTCACACAGATAGCGGTGTAGATATTTCCATGTTTATACAGATTGCGGTGAAGATGTATGCATATTTACACAGATAGCTGTGTAGATATTTCCATGTTCATAAAGATAGCGGTGTAGATATTTCCATGTTTATACACACAGCGGTGAAGATGTATGCATGTTTACACAGATAGCGGTGTAGATATTTCCATGTTCATCCAGATGGCTGTGTAGATATATCCATGTTCATACAGATAGCGGTGTAGATATTTCCATGTTCATACAGATAGCGTTGCAGATATTTCCATGTTCATCCAGATGGCTGTGTAGAGATATCCATGTTCATACAGATGGCGGTGAAGATATTTCCATGTTCATACAGATAGCGGAGTAGATATTTCCATGTTCATACAGATAGCGGTGTAGATATTTCCATGTTCATACAGATAGCGGTATATGTATTTCCATGTTCATACAGATAGCGGTGTAGATATTTCCATTTTCATGCACATAGCGGTGTATATATTTCCCTGTTCAAACAGTTAGCGGTGTAGATATTTCCATGTTCATACAGATAGCGGTGTAGATATTTCCATGTTTATACAGATAGCGGTGAAGATGTATGCATGTTTAAACACATTGCGGTGTAGATATTTCCATGTTCATCCAGATGGCTGGGTAGATATTTCCATGTTCATACAGATGGCGGTGAAGATATTTCCATGTTCATACAGATATCGGTGTAGATATTTCCATGTTCATACAGATAGCAGTGTAGGTTTTTCCATGTTAATACAGATAGCGGTGCTGATATTTCCATGTTTATACAGGTAGCGGTGTAGATATTTCCATGTTTATACAAATAGCGGTGTAGATATTTCCATGTTTATACAGATAGCGGTGAAGATGTATGCATGTTTACACAGTTAGCGGTGTAGATATTTCCATGTTCATACAGATAGCGGTGTAGATATTTCCATGTTCATCCAGATGGCTGTGTAGACATATCCATGTTCAGAAAGATGGCGTTGAAGATATTTCCATGTTCATACAGGTAGCGGTGAAGATATTTCCATGTTCATACAAATAGCGGGGTAGATATATCCATGTTCATACAGATGGCTGTGTAGATATATCCATGTTCATACAGATAGCCGTGTAGATATTGCCATGTTTATACCGATAGCGGTGCTGATACTTCCATGTTTATACAGGTAGCGGTGTACATATTTCCATGTTTATACAGATAGCGGTGAAGATGTATGCATGTTTACACAGATAGCGGTTTAGATATTTCCATGTTCATACAGATGGCGGTGAAGATATTTCCATGTTCATACAGAGAGCGGTGTAGATATTTCCATGTTCATACAGATAGCGGTGAAGATATTTCCATGTTCACCCAGATGGCTGTGTAGATATATCCATGTTCCTACAGATGGCGGTGTAGATATTTCCATGCTCATACAGTTAGCGGTGTAGATATTTCCATGTTTATACAGATAGCGGTGTAGATATTTCCATGTTTATACACATAGCGGTGTAGATATTTCCATGTTTATACGGATAGCGGTGTAGATATTTCCATGTTTATACACATAGCGGTGTAGATATTTCCATGTTTATACGGATAGCGGTGTAGATATTTCCATGTTTATGCAGATAGTTGTGAAGATATCTCCATCTTAATAGAGATGGCGGTGTAGATATTTAAATGTTCATACAGATGGCTATGTAGACATATCCATGTTCATACAGATGGCGGTGTAGATATTTATATGTTCATACAGATGGCGGCGCAGATATTTCCATGTTCATACAGATGGCGGTGTAGATATTTCCATGTTTATAGAGATAGCGGTGTAGTTATTTCCATGTGTAAAGAGATAGCTGTGTAGATATTCCAATGTATATGCAGATAGCTGTGTAGATATTTCCATTTTCATGCAGATAGCGGTGTAGATATTTCCATGTTCAAACAGATAGCTGTGTAGATATTTCCATGTTCATACAGATAGCGGTGTAGACATTTCCATGTTTATACAGATGGCTGTGTAGATATATCCATGTTCATACAGATGGCGGTGTAGATATTTCCATGTTCATACTGATAGCGGTATAGATATTTCCATGTTCATCCAGATGGCTGTGTAGATATATCCATGTTCATACATACAGATGGCAGAAAAGATATTTCCATGTTCATACAGATAGCGGTGTAAATATTTCCATGTTCATACAGATAGCGGTGTAGATATTTCCATGTTCATCCAGACGGCTGTGTAGATATATCCATGTTCATACAGATGGCGGAGAAGATATTTCCATGTTCATACAGATAGCGGTGTAGATATTTCCATGTTCAAACAGATAGCGGAGTAGATATTTCAATGTTCGTACAGATAGCGGTGTAGATATTTCCATGTTCATCCAGATGGCTGTGTAGATATATCCTTGTTCATACAGATGGCGGTGAAGATATTTCCATGTTCATACAGATAGCGGTGTAGATATTTCCATGTTCATACAGATAGCGGTGTAGCTATTTCCATGTTCAAACAGATAGCGGTGTAGATATTTCCATGTTCATAGAGATAGCGGTGTAGATATTTACATGTTCATACAGATATCGGTGCTGATATTTCCATGTTTATACAGGTAGCTGTGTACATATTTCCATGTTTATACAGATAGCGGTGTAGATATTTCCATGTTCATACAGATAGCGGTGTAGATATTTCCATGTTTATACAGATAGCGGTGTAGATATCTCCTTCTTAATACAGATGGCGGTGTAGAAATTTACATGTTCATACAGATGGCGGCGCAGATATTTCCATGTTCATACAGATGGCGGTGTAGATATTTCCATGTTTATAGAGATAGCGGTGAAGTTATTTCCATGTGTAAAGAGATAGCTGTGTAGATATTCCAATGTATATGCAGATATCTGTGTAGATATTTCCATTTTCATGCAGATAGTGGTGTAGATATTTCCATGTTCAAACAGATAGCGATGTAGATATTTCCATGTTCATACAGATAGCGGTGCAGATATTTCCATGTTTATACAGATAGCGGTGAAGATGTATGCATGTTTACACATATAGCTGTGTTGATATTTCCATGTTCATACCGATAGTGGTGTAGATATTTCCATGTTCATCCAGATGGCTGTGTAGACATATCCATGTTCATTCAGATGGCGGTGAAGATATTTCCATGTTGATACAGATAGCGGTGTAGACATTTCCAAGTTCATACAGATAGCGGTGTAGATATTTCCATGTTCATACAGATGGCTGTGTAGATATATCCATGTTCATACAGATGGCGGTGAAGATATTTCCATGTTCATAGAGATGGCGGTGTAGATATTTCCATATTCATTCCGATAGCGGTGCTGAAATTTCCATGTTTATGCAGGTAGCGGTGTAGATATTTCCATGTATATACAGATAGCGGTGTAGATATTTCCATGTTTATACACATATCGGTGTAGATATTTCCATGTTTATACAGATAGCGGTGTAGATATCTCCATCTTAATACAGATGGCGGTGTAGATATTTATATGTTCATACAGATGGCGGTGCAGATATTTCCATGTTCATACAGATGGCAGTGTAGATATTTCCAAATTCATACAGATAGCGTTGTAGTTATTTCCATGTGTAAAGTGATAGCTGTGTAGATATTTCCATGTATATGCAGATAGCTGTGTAGATATTTCCATTTTCATGCAGATAGCCGTGAATATATTTCCCTGTTCAAACAGTTAGCGGTGTACATATTTCCATGTTCATAAAGATAGCTGTGTAGATATTTCCATGTTTATACAGATAGCGGTGAAGATGTATGCATGTTCACACAGATAGCGGTGTAGATATTTCCATGTTTATACAGATAGCGTTGAAGATGTATGCATGTTTACACACATAGCGGTGTAGATATTTCCATGTTCATACTGATAGCGGTGTAGATATTTCCATGTTCATCCAGATGGCTGTGTAGATATGTCCATGTTCATACAGATGGCGGTGAAGATATTTCCATGTTCATTCAGATAGAGGTGTAGTTATTTCCATGTGTAAAGAGATAGCTGTGTAGATATTTCCATGTATATGCAGATAGCTGTGTAGATATTTCCATTTTCATGCAGATAGCGGTTTAGATATTTCCATGATCAAACAGATAGCGTTGTAGATATTTCCATGTTCATAGAGACAGCGGTGTAGATATTTCCATGTTTATACAGATAGCGGTGAAGATGTATGCATGTTTACACAGATAGCGGTGTAGATAGTTCCATGTTCATACAGATAGCGGTGTAGATATTTCCATGTTCATCCAGATGGCTGTGTAGATATATCCATGTTCATACAGATGGCGGTGAAGATATTTCCATGTTCATACAGTTAGCGGTGTAGATATTTCCATGTTCATACAGATAGCGGTGTAGATATTTCCATGTTCATACAGACAGCGGTGTTGATATTTCCATGTTCATCCAGATGGCTGTGTAGATATATCTATGTTCATACAGATGTTGGTGAAGATATTTCCATGTTCATACAGGTATCGGTGTAGATATTTCCATGTTCATCCAGATGGCTGTGTAGATATATCCATGTTCATACAGATGGCGGTGAAGATATTTCCATGTTCATACAGTTAGCGGTGTAGATATTTCCATGTTCATACAGATAGCGGTGTAGATATTTCCATGTTCATACAGACAGCGGTGTTGATATTTCCATGTTCATCCAGATGGCTGTGTAGATATATCTATGTTCATACAGATGTTGGTGAAGATATTTCCATGTTCATACAGGTATCGGTGTAGATATTTCCATGTTCATACAGATAGCGGTGTATTTATTTCCATGTTCATACAGATAGTGGTGCTGATATTTCCATGTTTATACAGGTAGCGGTGTAGATATTTCCATTTTTATACAGATAGCGGTGTAGATATTTCCATGTTTATACAGATAGCGGTGTAGATATTTCCATGTTTATACAGATAGCGGTGTAGATATCTCCATCTTAATACAGATGGCCGTGTGGATATTTATATGTTCATACAGATGGCAGTGCGGATATTTCCATGTTCATACAGATGGTGGTGTAGATATTTCCATGTTCATACAGATAGCGGTGTAGTTATTTCCATGTGTAAAGAGATAGCTGTGTAGATATTTCCAGGTATATGCAGATAGCTGTGTAGATATTTCCATTTTCATGCAGATAGCGGTGTAGATATTTCCATGTTCAAACAGATAGCGGTGTAGATATTTCCATGTTCACACAGATAGCGGTGTAGATATTTCCATGTTTATACAGATTGCGGTGAAGATGTATGCATATTTACACAGATAGCTGTGTAGATATTTCCATGTTCATAAAGATAGCGGTGTAGATATTTCCATGTTTATACACACAGCGGTGAAGATGTATGCATGTTTACACAGATAGCGGTGTAGATATTTCCATGTTCATCCAGATGGCTGTGTAGATATATCCATGTTCATACAGATAGCGGTGTAGATATTTCCATGTTCATACAGATAGCGTTGCAGATATTTCCATGTTCATCCAGATGGCTGTGTAGAGATATCCATGTTCATACAGATGGCGGTGAAGATATTTCCATGTTCATACAGATAGCGGAGTAGATATTTCCATGTTCATACAGATAGCGGTGTAGAGATTTCCATGTTCATACAGAGAGCGGTATATGTATTTCCATGTTCATACAGATAGCGGTGTAGATATTTCCATTTTCATGCACATAGCGGTGTATATATTTCCCTGTTCAAACAGTTAGCGGTGTAGATATTTCCATGTTCATACAGATAGCGGTGTAGATATTTCCATGTTTATACAGATAGCGGTGAAGATGTATGCATGTTTAAACACATTGCGGTGTAGATATTTCCATGTTCATCCAGATGGCTGGGTAGATATTTCCATGTTCATACAGATGGCGGTGAAGATATTTCCATGTTCATACAGATATCGGTGTAGATATTTCCATGTTCATACAGATAGCAGTGTAGGTTTTTCCATGTTAATACAGATAGCGGTGCTGATATTTCCATGTTTATACAGGTAGCGGTGTAGATATTTCCATGTTTATACAAATAGCGGTGTAGATATTTCCATGTTTATACAGATAGCGGTGAAGATGTATGCATGTTTACACAGTTAGCGGTGTAGATATTTCCATGTTCATACAGATAGCGGTGTAGATATTTCCATGTTCATCCAGATGGCTGTGTAGACATATCCATGTTCAGAAAGATGGCGTTGAAGATATTTCCATGTTCATACAGGTAGCGGTGAAGATATTTCCATGTTCATACAAATAGCGGGGTAGATATATCCATGTTCATACAGATGGCTGTGTAGATATATCCATGTTCATACAGATAGCCGTGTAGATATTGCCATGTTTATACCGATAGCGGTGCTGATAGTTCCATGTTTATACAGGTAGCGGTGTACATATTTCCATGTTTATACAGATAGCGGTGAAGATGTATGCATGTTTACACAGATAGCGGTTTAGATATTTTCATGTTCATACAGATGGCGGTGAAGATATTTCCATGTTCATACAGAGAGCGGTGTAGATATTTCCATGTTCATACAGATAGCGGTGAAGATATTTCCATGTTCACCCAGATGGCTGTGTAGATATATCCATGTTCCTACAGATGGCGGTGTAGATATTTCCATGCTCATACAGTTAGCGGTGTAGATATTTCCATGTTTATACAGATAGCGGTGTAGATATTTCCATGTTTATACACATAGCGGTGTAGATATTTCCATGTTTATACGGATAGCGTTGTAGATATTTCCATGTTTATGCAGATAGTTATGAAGATATCTCCATCTTAATATAGATGGCGGTGTAGATATTTAAATGTTCATACAGATGGCTATGTAGACATATCCATGTTCATACAGATGGCGGTGAAGATATTTCCATGTTCATACAGATAGCGGTGTAGATATTTCCATGTTCATACAGATAGCGGTGTAGATATTTCCATGTTCATACAGATGGCTGTGTGGATATATCCATGTACCTACAGATGGCGGTGAAGATATTTCCATGTTCATAGAGATGGCAGTGTAGATATTTCCATGTTCATACAGATAGCGGGGCTGATATTTCCATGTTTATACAGGTAGCAG
Organism: Gorilla gorilla gorilla; assembly: GCF_029281585.2. Lineage (NCBI taxonomy): Eukaryota > Metazoa > Chordata > Mammalia > Primates > Hominidae > Gorilla > Gorilla gorilla. The sequence goes on along the minus strand of NC_073244.2, from coordinate 936,841 downwards.
TGTAGATATTTCCTTGTTTATACAGAAAGCGGCATAGATATTTCCATGTTTATACAGATAGCAGTGTAGATATTTCCAAGTTTATACAGATAGCGGTGTAGATATCTCCATCTTAATACAGATGGCGGTGTAGATATTGATATGTTCATACAGATGTCGGTGCAGATATTTCCATGTTCATACAGATGGCGGTGTAGATATTTCCATGTTTATAGAGATAGCAGTGAAGTTATTTCCATGTGTAAAGAGATAGCTTTGTAGATATTTCCATGTATATGCAGATAGCTGTGTAGATAATTCCATTTTCATGCAGATAGCGGTGAAGATATTTCCATGTTCATACAGATAGCGGAGTAGATATTTCCATGTTCATACAGATAGCGGTGTAGAGATTTCCATGTTCATACAGATAGCGGTATATGTATTTCCATGTTCATACAGATAGCGGTGTAGATATTTCCATTTTCATGCACATAGCGGTGTATATATTTCCCTGTTCAAACAGTTAGCGGTGTAGATATTTCCATGTTCATACAGATAGCGGTGTAGATATTTCCATGTTTATACAGATAGCGGTGAAGATGTATGCATGTTTAAACACATTGCGGTGTAGATATTTCCATGTTCATCCAGATGGCTGGGTAGATATTTCCATGTTCATACAGATGGCGGTGAAGATATTTCCATGTTCATACAGATATCGGTGTAGATATTTCCATGTTCATACAGATAGCAGTGTAGGTTTTTCCATGTTAATACAGATAGCGGTGCTGATATTTCCATGTTTATACAGGTAGCGGTGTAGATATTTCCATGTTTATACAAATAGCGGTGTAGATATTTCCATGTTTATACAGATAGCGGTGAAGATGTATGCATGTTTACACAGTTAGCGGTGTAGATATTTCCATGTTCATACAGATAGCGGTGTAGATATTTCCATGTTCATCCAGATGGCTGTGTAGACATATCCATGTTCAGAAAGATGGCGTTGAAGATATTTCCATGTTCATACAGGTAGCGGTGAAGATATTTCCATGTTCATACAAATAGCGGGGTAGATATATCCATGTTCATACAGATGGCTGTGTAGATATATCCATGTTCATACAGATAGCCGTGTAGATATTGCCATGTTTATACCGATAGCGGTGCTGATACTTCCATGTTTATACAGGTAGCGGTGTACATATTTCCATGTTTATACAGATAGCGGTGAAGATGTATGCATGTTTACACAGATAGCGGTTTAGATATTTCCATGTTCATACAGATGGCGGTGAAGATATTTCCATGTTCATACAGAGAGCGGTGTAGATATTTCCATGTTCATACAGATAGCGGTGAAGATATTTCCATGTTCACCCAGATGGCTGTGTAGATATATCCATGTTCCTACAGATGGCGGTGTAGATATTTCCATGCTCATACAGTTAGCGGTGTAGATATTTCCATGTTTATACAGATAGCGGTGTAGATATTTCCATGTTTATACACATAGTGGTGTAGATATTTCCATGTTTATACGGATAGCGGTGTAGATATTTCCATGTTTATGCAGATAGTTATGAAGATATCTCCATCTTAATATAGATGGCGGTGTAGATATTTAAATGTTCATACAGATGGCTATGTAGACATATCCATGTTCATACAGATGGCGGTGAAGATATTTCCATGTTCATACAGATAGCGGTGTAGATATTTCCATGTTCATACAGATAGCGGTGTAGATATTTCCATGTTCATACAGATGGCTGTGTGGATATATCCATGTACCTACAGATGGCGGTGAAGATATTTCCATGTTCATAGAGATGGCAGTGTAGATATTTCCATGTTCATACAGATAGCGGGGCTGATATTTCCATGTTTATACAGGTAGCAGTGTAGATATTTCCTTGTTTATACAGAAAGCGGCATAGATATTTCCATGTTTATACAGATAGCAGTGTAGATATTTCCAAGTTTATACAGATAGCGGTGTAGATATCTCCATCTTAATACAGATGGCGGTGTAGATATTGATATGTTCATACAGATGTCGGTGCAGATATTTCCATGTTCATACAGATGGCGGTGTAGATATTTCCATGTTTATAGAGATAGCAGTGAAGTTATTTCCATGTGTAAAGAGATAGCTTTGTAGATATTTCCATGTATATGCAGATAGCTGTGTAGATAATTCCATTTTCATGCAGATAGCGGTGAAGATGTATACATGTTTACAGAGATAGCGGTGTAGATATTTCCATGTTCATACAGATGGCTGTGTAGATATATCTATGTTCTTAGAGATGGCGGAGAAGATATTTCCATGTTCATACAGATAGCGGTGTAGATATTTCCATGTTCATACAGATAGCGGTGTAGATATTTCCATGTTCATACAGATAGCGGTGTAGATATTTCCATGTTCATACAGATAGAGGTGTAGATATTTCCATGTTCATCCAGAAGGCTGTGTAGATATATCCATTTTCATACAGATGGCGGTGAAGATATTTCCATGTTCATACAGATAGCGGTGCAGATATTTCCATGTTCATACAGATAGCCGTGTAGATATTGCCATGTTTATACCGATAGCGGTGCTGATACTTCCATGTTTATACAGGTATCGGTGTACATATTTCGATGTTTATACAGATAGCGGTGTAGATATTTCCATGTTCATACAGACAGCAGTGTAGATATTTCCATGTTCATAGAGATAGCGGTGTAGATATTTACATGTTCATACAGATAGCGGTGCTGATATTTCCATGTTTATACAGGTAGCGGTGTAGACATTTCCATGTTTATACAGATAGTGGTGTAGATATTTCCATGTTTATACAGATAGCGGTGTGGATATTTCCAAGTTTATACAGATAGCGGTGTAGATATCTCCATCTCAATACAGATGGCGGTGTAGATATTTATATGTTCATTCAGATGGCGTTGCAGATATTTCCAAGTTCATACAGATGGCGGTGTAGATATTTCCATGTTCATACAGATAGCGGTGTAGTTATTTCCATGTGTAAAGAGATAGCTGTGTAGATATTCCCATGTATATGCAGATAGCTGTGTAGATATTTCCATTTTCAAGCAGATAGCGGTGTATATACTTCCCTGTTCAAACAGATAGCGGTGTAGATATTTCCATGTTCATACAGATAGTGGTGTAGATATTTCCATGATAATACAGATAGCGGTGTAGCTATTTCCATGTTCATACAGATAGCGGTTTGGATATTTCCATGTTCATAGAGATAGCGGTGTAGATATTTCCATGTTTATACAGGTAGCGGTGTAGATATTTCCATGTTTATACAGATAGCACTGAAGATGTATGCATGTTTACACAGATAGCGGTGTAGATATTTTCATGTTCATCCTGATGGCCGTGTAGATATTTCCATGTTCATACAGATAGCGGTGTAGATATTTCCATGTTCATCCAGATGGCTGTGTAGATATATCCATGTTCATACAGATGGCGGTGAAGATATTTCCATGTTCATACAGATGGCTGTGTAGATATATCCATGTTCATACAGATGGCGGTGACGATATTTCCATGTTCATACAGACGGAGGTGTAGATATTTCCATGTTCATACTGATAGCGGTGCTGATATTTCCATGTTTATACAGGTGGCGGTGTAGATATTTCAATGTTTATACAGATAGCGGTGTAGATATTTCCATGTTCATCCAGATGGCTGTGTAAATATATCCATGTTCATACAGATGGCGGTGAAGACATTTCCATGTTCATACAGATAGCGGTGTAGATATTTCCATGTTCATACAGATAACCGTGTAGATATTGCCATGTACATACCGATAGCGGTGCTGATACTTCCATGTTTATACAGGTAGCGGTGTAGATATTTCCATGTTTATACAGATAGAGGTTTAGATATCTCCATCTTAATACAGATGGCGGTGTAGATATTTATATGTTCATACAGATGGCGGTGCAGATATTTCCATGTTCATACGGATGGCGGTGAAGATATTTCCATGTTCATACAGATGGCGGTGTAGAAACTTCCATGTTCATACTGATAGCGGTGCTGACATTTCCATGTTTATACTGGTAGCGGTGTAGATATTTCCATGTTTATAGAGATAGCAGTGTAGATATTTCCATGTTTATACAGATAGCAGTGTAGATATTTCCATGTTTATACAGATAGCGGTGTAGATATTTCCATGTTTATGCAGATAGTGGTGTAGATATCTCCATCTTAATACAGATGGCGGTGTAGATATTTAAATGTTCATGCAGATGGCGGTGCAGATATTTCCATGTTCCTACAGATGGCGGTGTAGATATTTCCATGTTCATACAGATAGCGGTGTAGTTATTTCCATGTGTAAAGAGATAGCTGTGTAGATATTTCCATGTATAAGCAGATAGCTGTGTAGATATTTCCGTTTTCATGCAGATAGCGGTGTATATATTTCCCTGTTCAGTTAGTGGTGTAGATATTTCCATGTTCATAAAGATAGCGGTGTAGATATTTCCATGTTTATACAGATAGTGGTGTAGATATTTCCATGTTCATACAGATAGCCGTGTAGATATTGCCATGTTCATACCGATAGCGGTGCTGATACTTCCATGTTTATACAGGTAGCGGTGTACATATTTCCGTGTTTATACAGATAGCGGTGTAGATATTTCCATGTTCATACAGATAGCGGTGTGGATATTTCCATGTTTATACAGATAGTGGTGTAGATATCTCCTTCTTAATACAGATGGCGGTGTAGATATTTCCATGTTCATACAGATGGCGGTGTAGATATTTCCATGTTTATAGAGATAGCGGTGTAGTTATTTCCATGTGCAAAGAGATAGCTGTGTAGATATTTCCATTTATATGCAAATAGTTGTGTAGATATTTCCATTTTCATACCGATAGCGCTGCTGATACTTCCATGTTTATACAGGTAGCGGTGTACATATTTCCGTGTTCATACAGGTAGCGGTGTAGATATTTCCATGTTCATACAGATAGCGGTGTAGATATTTCCATGTTTATACATATAGCGGTGTAGATATCTACTTCTTAATACAGATGGCGGTGTAGATATTTATATGTTCATACAGATGGCAGTGCAGATATTTCCATGTTCATACAGATGGTGGTGTAGATATTTCCATGTTTATAGAGATAGCGTTGTAGTTATTTCCATGTGCAAAGAGATAGCTGTGTAAATATTTCCATGTATATGCAGATAGCTTTGTAGATATTTCCATTTTCATGCAGATAGCGGTGTAGATATTTCCATTTTCAAACAGATAGCGGTGTAGATATTTCCATGTTCATACAGATAGCGGTGTGGATATTTCCATGTTTTTACAGATAGCGGTGAAGATGTATGCATGTTTACACAGATAGCGGTGTAGATATTTCCATGTTCATACAGATAGTGGTGTAGATATTTCCATGTTCATCCAGACGGCTGAGTAGACATATCCATGTTCATACAGAGGGCGGTGAAGATATTTCCATGTTCATACAGATGGCTGTGTAGATATATCCATGTTCATACAGATGGAGGTGAAGATTTTTCCATGTTCATACAGATGGCGGTGTAGATATTTCCATGTTCATACAGATAGCGGGGCTGATATTTCCATGTTTATACAGGTAGCAGTGTAGATATTTCCATGTTTATACAGATAGCGGTGTAGATATTTCCATGTTTATACACATAGCGGTGTAGATATTTCCATGTTTATACAGATAGCGGTGTAGATATCTCCATCTTAATACAGATGGCGGTGTAGATATTTATATGTTCATATAGATGGCAGTGCAGATATTTCCATGTTCATACAGATGGCGGTGAAGGTATTTCCATGCTCATACAGATGGCGGTGTAGATACTTCCATGTTCATACTGATAGCGGTGCTGATATTTCCATGTTTATACAGGTAGCGGTGTAGATATTTCCATGTTTATACAGATAGCGGTGTAGATATTTCCATGTTTATACACATAGCGGTGTAGATATTTCCATGTTTATACAGATAGCGTTGTAGATATCTCCATCTTAATACAGATGGCGGTGTAGATATTTATATGTTCATTCAGATGGTGGTGCAGATATTTCCATTTTCATACAGATGGCCGTGTAGATATTTCCATGTTCATACAGATAGCGGTGTAGTTATTTCCATGTGTAAAGAGATAGCTGTGTAGATATTTCCATGTATATGCAGATAGCTGTGTAGACATTTCCATTTTCATGCAGATAGCGGTGTATATATTTCCCTGTTCAAACAGTTAGCGGTGTAGATATTTCCATGTTCATAAAGATAACAGTGTAGATATTTCCATGTTTATACAGATAGCGGTAAAGATTTATGCATGTTTACACAGATAGCGGTGTAGATATTTCCATGTTCATCCAGATGGCTGTGTAGATATATCCATGTTCATACAGATATCGGTGTAGATATTTCCATGTTCATACAGATAGCGGTGCAGATATTTCCATGTTCATCCAGATGGCTGTGTAGCTATTTCCATGTTCATACAGATAGTGGTGTAGATATTTCCATGTTCATACAGATAGCGGTGTAGATATTTCCATGTTCATACAGATAGCGGTGTAGCTATTTCCATGTTCATACAGATAGCGGTGTGGATATTTCCATGTTCATAGAGATAGCGGTGTAGATATTTCCATGTTCATACAGATAGCGGTGCTGATATTTCCATGTTTATACTGGTAGCGGTGTAGATATTTCCATGTTTATACAGATAGCGGTGAAGATGTATGCATGTTTACACATAGAGCGTTGTACATATTTTCATGTTCATCCAGATGGCTGTGTAGATATTTCCATGTTCATACAGATAGCGGTGTAGATATTTCCATGTTCATCCAGATGGCAGTGAAAATATTTCCATGTTCATACAGATAGCGGTGTAGATATTTCCAGGTTCATACAGATAGCGGTGTAGATATTTCCGTGTTCATACCGATAGCGGTGCTGATATTTCCATGTTTATACAGGTAGCGGTGTAGATATTTCCATGTTTATACAGATAGCGGTGTAGATATTTCCATGTTTATACAGATAGCAGAGTAGATATTTCCATGTTTATACAGATAGCGGTGTAGATATCTCTTTCTTAATACAGATGGCAGTGTAGATAATTATATGTTCATAGAGATGGCGGTGCAGATATTTCCATGTTCATACAGATGGCGGTGTAGATATTTCCATGTTCATACAGACAGCGGTGTAGTTATTTCCATGTGTAAAGAGATAGCTGTATAGATATTTCCATGTATATGCAGATAGCTGTGTAGATATTTCCATTTTCATGCAGATAGCGGTGTATATATTCCCCTGTTCAAACAGATAGCGGTGTAGATATTTCCATGTTCATACAGATAGTGGTGTAGATATTTCCATGTTCATACAGATAGCGCTGTAGATATTTCCATGTTCATCCAGATGGCTGTGTAGATATATCCATGTTCATACAGATAGCGGTGTAGATATTTCCATGTTCATACAGATAGTGGTGTAGATATTTCCATGTTCATACAGATAGCGGTGTAGCTATTTCCATGTTCATACAGATAGCGGTGTAGATATTTCCATGTTTATACAGATAGCGGTGAAGATGTATGCATGTTTACAAGGATAGCAGTGTAGATGTTTCCATGTTCATGCAGATAGCGGTGTAGATATTTCCATGTTCATACAGATAGCGGTGTATGTATTTCCATGTTCATACAGATAGCGGTGTAGATATTTCCATGTTCATCCAGATGGCTGTGTAGATATATCCATGTTCATACTGATAGCGGTGTAGATATTTCCATGTTCTTCCAGATGGCTGTGTAGCTATTTCCATGTTCATACAGATAGTGGTGTAGATATTTCCATGTTCATACAGATAGCGGTGTAGATATTTCCATTTTCATGCAGATAGCGGTGTATATATTTCCCTGTTCAAACAGTTATCGGTGTAGATATTTCCATGTTCATAAAGATAGCGGTGTAGATATTTCCATGTTTATACTGATAGCGGTGAAGATGTATGCATGTTTACACAGATAGCCGTGTGCATATTTCCATGTTCATCCAGATGGCTGTGTAGATATATCCATGTTCATACAAATGGCGGTGTAGATATTTCCATGTTCATACAGATAGCGGTGTAGTTATTTCCATGTGTAAAGAGATACCTGTGTAGATATTTCTATGTATATGCAGATAGCTGTGTAGCAATTTCCATTTTCATGCAGATAGCGGTGTATATATTTCCCTGTTCAAACAGATAGCGGTGTATATATTTCCATGTTCATACAGATAGCGGTGTAGCTATTTCCATGTTCATACAGGTAGCTGTGTAGATATTTCCATGTTCATACAGATAGCGGTGCTGATATTTTCATGTTTTTACAGTAGTGGTGAAGCTATTTCCATGTTTTTACAGATAGCGGTGTAGATATTTCCATGTTTATACAGATAGCGGTGTAGATATCTCCATCTTAATACAGATGGCGGTGTAGATATTTATATGTTCATACAGATGGCGGTTCAGATATTTCCATTTTCATACAGATGGCGGGGTAGATATTTCCATGTTCATACAGATAGCGGTGTAGTTATTTCCATGTGTAAAGAGATAGCTGTGCAGATATTTCCATGTATATGCAGATAGCTTTGTAGATATTTCCATTTTGATGCAGATAGCGGTGTATATATTTCCCTGTTCAAACAGTTAGCGGTGTTGATATTTCCATGTTCAGAAAGATAGCGGTGTAGATATTTCCATGTTTATACAGATAGCGGTGAAGATGTATGCATGTTTACACAGATAGCGTTGTAGATATTTCCATGTTCATCCAGATGGCTGTGTAGATATATCCATGTTCATACAGATAGCGGTGTAGATATTTCCATGTTCATACAGATAGCGGTGCAGATATTTCCATGTTCATTCAGATGGCTGTGTAGATATATCCATGTTCATACAGATGGCGGTGAAGATATTTCCATGTTCATACAGATAGCGGTGTAGATATTTCCATGTTCATACAGAAAGCGGTGTAGATATTTCCATGTTCAAACAGATAGCGGTGTATGTATTTCCATGTTCATACAGATAGCGGTGTAGATATTTCCACTTTCAAGCACATAGCGGTGTATATATTTCCATGTTCAAACAGTTAGCGGTGTAGATATTTCCATGTTCATAAAGATAGCGGTGTAGATATTTCCATGTTTATACAGATAGCGGTGAAAATGTATGCATGTTTACACAGATAGCGGTGTAGATATTTCCATGTTCATCCAGATGGCTGTTTAGATATATCCATGTTCATACAGATGGCGGTGAAGATATTTCCATGTTCATACAGATAGCGGTGTAGATATTTCCATGTTCATACAGATAGCGGTGTAGATATTTCCATGTTCATACAGATAGCGGTGTATGTATTTCCATGTTCATACAGATAGCGGTGTAGATATTTCCATGTTCATCCAGATGGCTGTGTAGATATTTCCATGTTCATTCAGATAGCGGTGTAGATATTTCCATGTTCATACAGAAAGCGGTGTAGATATTTCCATGTTCAAACAGATAGCGGTGTATGTATTTCCATGTTCATACAGTTAGCGGTGTATATATTTCCATTTTCAAGCAGATAGCGGTGTATATACTTCCATGTTCAAACAGTCAGCGGTGTAGATATTTCCATGTTCATAAAGATAGCGGTGTAGATATTTCCATGTTTATACAGATAGCGGTGAAAATGTAGGCATGTTTACACAGATAGCGGTGTAGATATTTCCGTGTTCATCCAGATAGCTGTGTAGATATATCCATGTTCATATAGATGGCGGTGAAAATATTTCCAAGTTCATACAGATAGCGGTGTAGATATTTCCATGTTCATACAGATAGCGGTGTAGATATTTCCATGTTCATACAGATAGCGGTGTAGATATTTCCATGTTCATCCAGATGGCTGTGTAGATATTTCCATGTTCATACAGATAGCGGTGTAGATATTTCCATGTTCATACAGATAGCGGTGTAGATATTTCCATGTTCATACAGATAGCGGTGTAGATATTTCCATGTTCATACAGATAGCGGTGTAGATATTTCCATGTTCGTCCAGATGGCTGTGTAGATATTTCCATGTTCATACAGATAGCGGTGTAGATATTTCCATGTTCATACAGATAGCGGTGTAGATATTTCAATGTTCATACAGATGGCGGTGTAGATATTTCCATTTCATACAGATAGTGGTGTAGTTATTTCCATGTGTAAAGAGATACCTTTGTAGATATTTCCATGGATATGCAGATAGCTGTGTAGCAATTTCCATTTTCATGCAGACAGCGGTGTATATATTTCCCTGTTCAAACAGATAGCGGTGTAGATATTCCCATGTACATACAGATAGCGGTGTAGATATTTCCATGTTCATACAGATAGCGGTGTATATATTTCCATGTTCATACAGATAGCGGTGCTGATATTTCCATGTTTTTACAGGTAGCGGTGAAGATATTTCCATGTTTACACAGATAGCGGTGTAGATATTTCCATGTTTATACAGATAGCGGTGTAGATATTTCCATGTTTATACAGATAGCGGTGTAGATATCTCCATTTTAATACAGATGGCGGTGTAGATATTTATATGTTCATACAGATGGCGGTGCATATATTTCCATGTTCATACAGATGGCGGTGTAGATATTTCCATGTTTATAGAGATAGCGGTGTAGTTATTTCCAAGTATAAAGAGATAGCTGTGTAGATATTTCCATATATATGCAGATAGCTGTGTAGATATTTCCATTTTCATGCAGATAGCGCTGTAGATATTTCCATGTTCAAACAGATAGCTGTGTAGATATTTCCATGTTCATACATATAGCGGTGTAGATATTTCCATGTTTATACAGATGGCTGTGTAGATATATCCATGTTCATACAGATGGCGGTGTAGATATTTCCATGTTCATACTGATAGCGGTGTAGATATTTCTATGTTCATCCAGATGGCTGTGTAGATATATCGATGTTCATACATACAGATGGCAGAGAAGATATTTCCATGTTCATACAGATAGCGGTGTAAATATTTCTATGTTCATACAGATAGAGGTGTAGATATTTCCATGTTCATCCAGATGGCTGTGTAGATATATCCATGTTCATACAGATGGCGGAGAAGATATTTCCATGTTCATACAGATAGCGGTGTAGATGTTTCCATGTTCATACAGATAGCGGTGTAGATATTTCCATGTTCATACAGATAGCGGTGTAGATATTTCCATGTTCGTACAGATGGCGGAGAAGATATTTCCATGTTCATCCAGATGGCTGTGTAGATATATCCGTGTTCATACAGATGGCGGTGAAGTTATATCCATGTTCATACAGATAGCGGTGTAGATATTTCCATGTTCATACAGATAGCCGAGTAGATATTGCCATGTTCATACCGATAGCGGTGCTGATACTTCCATGTTTATACAGGTAGCTGTGTACATATTTCCATGTTTATACAGATAGTGGTGTAGATATTTCTATGTTCATACAGATAGCGGTGTAGATATTTCCATTTTTATACAGATAGCCTTGTAGTTATTTCCATTTTTATACAGATAGCGGTGTAGATATCTCCTTCTTAATACAGATTGCGGTGTAGATATTTATATGTTCATACAGATGGCGGCGCAGATATTTCCATGTTCATACAGATGGCGGTGTAGATATTTCCATGTTTATAGAGATAGCGGTGTAGTTATTTCCATGTGTAAAGAGATAGCTGTGTAGATATTCCAATGTATATGCAGATAGCTGTGTAGATATTTCCATTTTCATGCAGATAGCGGTATAGATATTTCCATGTTCATCCAGATGGCTGTGTAGATATATCCATGTTCATACATACAGATGGCAGAGAAGATATTTCCATGTTCATACAGATAGCGGTGTAAATATTTCCATGTTCATACAGATAGCGGTGTAGATATTTCCATGTTCATCCAGACGGCTGTTTAGATATATCCATGTTCATACAGATGGCGGAGAAGATATTTCCATGTTCATACAGATAGCGGTGTAGATATTTCCATGTTCAAACAGATAGCGGTGTAGATATTTCAATGTTCGTACAGATAGCGGTGTAGATATTTCCATGTTCATCCAGATGGCTGTGTAGATATATCCTTGTTCATACAGATGGCGGTGAAGATATTTCCATGTTCATACAGATAGCGGTGTAGATATTTCCATGTTCATACAGATAGCGGTGTAGCTATTTCCATGTTCAAACAGATAGCGGTGTAGATATTTCCATGTTCATAGAGATAGCGGTGTAGATATTTACATGTTCATACAGATATCGGTGCTGATATTTCCATGTTTATACAGGTAGCTGTGTACATATTTCCATGTTTATACAGATAGCGGTGTAGATATTTCCATGTTCATACAGATAGCGGTGTAGATATTTCCATGTTTATACAGATAGCGGTGTAGATATCTCCTTCTTAATACAGATGGCGGTGTAGAAATTTACATGTTCATACAGATGGCGGCGCAGATATTTCCATGTTCATACAGATGGCGGTGTAGATATTTCCATGTTTATAGAGATAGCGGTGAAGTTATTTCCATGTGTAAAGAGATAGCTGTGTAGATATTCCAATGTATATGCAGATAGCTGTGTAGATATTTCCATTTTCATGCAGATAGTGGTGTAGATATTTCCATGTTCAAACAGATAGCGATGTAGATATTTCCATGTTCATACAGATAGTGGTGCAGATATTTCCATGTTTATACAGATAGCGGTGAAGATGTATGCATGTTTACACATACAGCTGTGTTGATATTTCCATGTTCATACCGATAGTGGTGTAGATATTTCCATGTTCATCCAGAAGGCTGTGTAGACATATCCATGTTCATTCAGATGGCGGTGAAGATATTTCCATGTTGATACAGATAGCGGTGTAGACATTTCCAAGTTCATACAGATAGCGGTGAAGATATTTCCATGTTCATACAGATGGCTGTGTAGATATATCCATGTTCATACAGATGGCGGTGAAGATATTTCCATGTTCATAGAGATGGCGGTGTAGATATTTCCATATTCATTCCGATAGCGGTGCTGAAATTTCCATGTTTATGCAGGTAGCGGTGTAGATATTTCCATGTTTATACAGATAGCGGTGTAGATATTTCCATGTTTATACACATATCGGTGTAGATATTTCCATGTTTATACAGATAGCGGTGTAGATATCTCCATCTTAATACAGATGGCGGTGTAGATATTTATATGTTCATACAGATGGCGGTGCAGATGTTTCCATGTTCATACAGATGGCAGTGTAGATATTTCCAAATTCATACAGATAGCGTTGTAGTTATTTCCATGTGTAAAGTGATAGCTGTGTAGATATTTCCATGTATATACAGATAGCTGTGTAGATATTTCCATTTTCATGCAGATAGCCGTGAATATATTTCCCTGTTCAAACAGTTAGCGGTGTACATATTTCCATGTTCATAAAGATAGCTGTGTAGATATTTCCATGTTTATACAGATAGCGGTGAAGATGTATGCATGTTCACACAGATAGCGGTGTAGATATTTCCATGTTTATACAGATAGCGTTGAAGATGTATGCATGTTTACACACATAGCGGTGTAGATATTTCCATGTTCATAGTGATAGCGGTGTAGATATTTCCATGTTCATCCAGATGGCTGTGTAGATATGTCCATGTTCATACAGATGGCCGTGAAGATATTTCCATGTTCATTCAGATAGAGGTGTAGTTATTTCCATGTGTAAAGAGATAGCTGTGTAGATATTTCCATGTATATGCAGATAGCTGTGTAGATATTTCCATTTTCATGCAGATAGCGGTTTAGATATTTCCATGATCAAACAGATAGCGTTGTAGATATTTCCATGTTCATAGAGACAGCGGTGTAGATATTTCCATGTTTATACAGATAGCGGTGAAGATGTATGCATGTTTACACAGATAGCGGTGTAGATAGTTCCATGTTCATACAGATAGCGGTGTAGATATTTCCATGTTCATCCAGATGGCTGTGTAGATATATCCATGTTCATACAGATGGCGGTGAAGATATTTCCATGTTCATACAGTTAGCGGTGTAGATATTTCCATGTTCATACAGATAGCGGTGTAGATATTTCCATGTTCATACAGACAGCGGTGTTGATATTTCCATGTTCATCCAGATGGCTGTGTAGATATATCTATGTTCATACAGATGTTGGTGAAGATATTTCCATGTTCATACAGGTATTGGTGTAGATATTTCCATGTTCATCCAGATGGCTGTGTAGATATATCCATGTTCATACAGATGGCGGTGAAGATATTTCCATGTTCATACAGTTAGCGGTGTAGATATTTCCATGTTCATACAGATAGCGGTGTAGATATTTCCATGTTCATACAGACAGCGGTGTTGATATTTCCATGTTCATCCAGATGGCTGTGTAGATATATCTATGTTCATACAGATGTTGGTGAAGATATTTCCATGTTCATACAGGTATCGGTGTAGATATTTCCATGTTCATACAGATAGCGGTGTATTTATTTCCATCTTCATACAGATAGTGGTGCTGATATTTCCATGTTTATACAGGTAGCGGTGTAGATATTTCCATTTTTATACAGATAGCGGTGTAGATATTTCCATGTTTATACAGATAGCGGTGTAGATATTTCCATGTTTATACAGATAGCGGTGTAGATATCTCCATCTTAATACTGATGGCCGCGTGGATATTTATATGTTCATACAGATGGCAGTGCGGATATTTCCATGTTCATACAGATGGTGGTGTAGATATTTCCATGTACATACAGATAGCGGTGTAGTTATTTCCATGTGTAAAGAGATAGCTGTGTAGATATTTCCAGGTATATGCAGATAGCTGTGCAGATATTTCCATTTTCATGCAGATAGCGGTGTAGATATTTCCATGTTCAAACAGATAGCGGTGTAGATATTTCCATGTTCACACAGATAGCGGTGTAGATATTTCCATGTTTATACAGATTGCGGTGAAGATGTATGCATATTTACACAGATAGCTGTGTAGATATTTCCATGTTCATAAAGATAGCGGTGTAGATATTTCCATGTTTATACACACAGCGGTGAAGATGTATGCATGTTTACACAGATAGCGGTGTAGATATTTCCATGTTCATCCAGATGGCTGTGTAGATATATCCATGTTCATACAGATAGCGGTGTAGATATTTCCATGTTCATACAGATAGCGTTGCAGATATTTCCATGTTCATCCAGATGGCTGTGTAGAGATATCCATGTTCATACAGATGGCGGTGAAGATATTTCCATGTTCATACAGATAGCGGAGTAGATATTTCCATGTTCATACAGATAGCGGTGTAGATATTTCCATGTTCATACAGATAGCGGTATATGTATTTCCATGTTCATACAGATAGCGGTGTAGATATTTCCATTTTCATGCACATAGCGGTGTATATATTTCCCTGTTCAAACAGTTAGCGGTGTAGATATTTCCATGTTCATACAGATAGCGGTGTAGATATTTCCATGTTTATACAGATAGCGGTGAAGATGTATGCATGTTTAAACACATTGCGGTGTAGATATTTCCATGTTCATCCAGATGGCTGGGTAGATATTTCCATCTTCATACAGATGGCGGTGAAGATATTTCCATGTTCATACAGATAGCGGTGTAGATATTTCCATGTTCATACAGATAGCGGTGTAGATATTTCCATGTATATGCAGATAGCTGTGTAGATATTTCCATTTTCATGTAGATAGTGGTGTAGATATTTCCATGTTCAAACAGATAGCGGTGTAGATATTTCCATGTTCATGCAGATAGCGGTGTAGATATTTCCATGTTTATACAGATAGCGGTGAAGTTGTATGCATGTTTACACAGATAGCGGTGTAGATATTTCCATGTTCATACAGATAGCGGTGTAGATATTTCCATGTTCATCCAGATGGCTGTGTAGACATATCCATGTTCATACAGATGGCGGTGAAGATATTTCCATGTTCATACAGATAGCGGTGTAGATATTTCCATGTTTATACAGATAGCGGTGTAGATATTTCCATGTTCATACAGATGGCTGTGTAGGTATATCCATGTTCATACAGATGGCGGTGAAGATATTTCCATGTTCATAGAGATGGCGGTGTAGATATTTCCATATTCATTCCGATAGCGGTGCTGATATTTCCATGTTTATGCAGGTAGCGGTGTAGATATTTCCATGTTTATACAGATAGCGGTGTAGATATTTCCATGTTTATACACATAGCGGTGTAGATATTTCCATGTTTATACAGATAGTGGTGTAGATATCTACATCTTAATACAGATGGCGGTGTAGATATTTATATGTTCATACAGATGGCGGTGCAGATATTTCCATGTTCATACAGATGGCAGTGTAGATATTTCCAAATTCATACAGATAGCGGTGTAGTTATTTCCATGTGTAAAGTGATAGCTGTGTAGATATTTCCATGTATATGCAGATAGCTGTGTAGATATTTCCATTTTCATGCAGATAGCCGTGAATATATTTCCCTGTTCAAACAGTTAGCGGTGTACATATTTCCATGTTCATAAAGATAGCTGTGTAGATATTTCCATGTTTATACAGATAGCGGTGAAGATGTATGCATGTTTACACAGATAGCGGTGTAGATATTTCCATGTTTATACAGATAGCGGTGAAGATGTATGCATGTTTACACACATAGCGGTGTAGATATTTCCATGTTCATACTGATTGCGGTGTAGATATTTCCATGTTCATCCAGATGGCTGTGTAGATATGTCCATGTTCATACTGATTACGGTGTAGATATTTCCATGTTCATCCAGATGGCTGTGTAGATATGTCCATGTTCATACAGATGGCGGTGAAGATATTTCCATGTTCATTCAGATAGAGGTGTAGTTATTTCCATGTGTAAAGAGATAGCTGTGTAGATATTTCCATGTATATGCAGATAGCTGTGTACATATTTCCATTTTCATGCAGATAGCGGTTTAGATATTTCCATGTTCTAACAGATAGCGTTGTAGATATTTCCATGTTCATAGAGATAGCGGTGTAGATATTTCCATGTTTATACAGAGAGCGGTGAAGATGGATGCATGTTTACACAGATAGCGTTGTAGATATTTCCATGTTCATAGAGATAGCGGTGTAGATATTTCCATGTTTATACAGATAGCGGTGAAGATGTATGCATGTTTACACAGATAGCGGTGTAGATATTTCCATGTTCATACAGATAGCGGTGTAGATATTTCCATGTTTATACAGATAGCGGTGTAGATATTTCCATGTTTATACAGATAGCGGTGTAGGCATCTCCATATTAATACAGATGGCCGTGTGGATATTTATATGTTCAGACAGATGGCAGTGCGGATATTTCCATGTTTATACAGATGGTGGTGTAGATATTTCCATGTTCATACAGATAGCGGTGTAGTTTTTTCCATGTGTAAAGAGATAGCTGTGTAGATATTTCCATGTATATGCAGATAGCTGTGTAGATATTTCCATTTTCATGCAGATAGCGGTGTAGATATTTCCATGTTCAAACTGATAGCGGTGTAGATATTTCCATGTTCACACAGATAGCGGTGTAGATATTTCCATGTTTATACAGATAGCGGTGTAGATATTTCCATGTTCATACAGATAGCGGTGTAGATATTTCCATGTTCATACAGATAGCGGTATATGTATTTCCATGTTCATAGAGATAGCGGTGTAGATATTTCCATTTTCATGCACATAGCGGTGTATATATTTCCCTGTTCAAACAGTTAGCGGTGTAGATATTTCCATGTTCATACAGATAGCGGTGTAGATATTTCCATGTTTATACAGATAGCGGTGAAGATGTATGCATGTTTACACACATAGCGGTGTAGATATTTCCATGTTCATCCAGATGGCTGTGTAGATATATCCCTGTTCATACAGATGGCGTTGAAGATATTTCCATGTTCATACAGATAGCGGTGTAGATATTTCCATGTTCATACAGATAGCGGTGTAGATATTTCCATGTATATGCAGATAGCTGTGTAGATATTTCCATTTTCATGTAGATAGTGGTGTAGATATTTCCATGTTCAAACAGATAGCGGTGTAGATATTTCCATGTTCATACAGATAGCGGTGTAGATATTTCCATGTTCATCCAGATGGCTGTGTAGACATATCCATGTTCATACAGATGGCGGTGAAGATATTTCCATGTTCATACAGATAGCGGTGTAGATATTTCCATGTTCATACAGATAGCGGTGTAGATATTTCCATGTTAATACAGATGGCTGTGTAGATATATCCATGTAAATACAGATGGCGGTGAAGATATTTCCATGTTCATACAGATGGCGGTTTAGATATTTCCATGTTCATTCCGATAGCGGTACTGATATTTCCATGTTTATACAGGTAGCGGTGTAGATATTTCCATGTTTATACAGATAGCGGTGTAGATATTTCCATGTTTATACACAGAGCTGTGTAGATATTTCCATGTTTATACAGATAGCGGTGTAGATATCTCCATCTTAATACAGACGGCGGTGTAGATATTTATATGTTCATACAGATGGCGGTGCAGATATTTCCATCTTCATACAAATGGCGGTGTAGATATTTCCATATTTATACAGATAGCGGTGTAGTTATTTCCATGTGTAAAGAGATAGCTGCGTAGATATTTCCATGTATATGTAGATAGCTGTGTAGATATTTCCATTTTCATGCAGATAGCAGTGTATATATTTCGCTGTTCAAACAGTTACCGGTGTAGAGATTTCCATGTTCATGAAGATAGCGGTGTAGATATTTCCATGTTTATACAGATAGCGGTGCAGATATTTCCATGTTCATCCAGATGGCTGTGTAGATGTTTCCATGTTCATACAGATGGCGGTGAAGATATTTCCATGTTCATACAGATAGCGGTGTAGATATTTCCATGTTCATACAGAAAGCGGTGTAGATATTTCCATGTTCAGATAGCGGTGTATGTATTTCCATCTTCATACAGATAGCGGTGTAGATATTTCCATTTTCAAGCAGATAGCGGTGTATATATTTCCATGTTCAAACAGTTAGCGGTGTAGATATTTCCATGTTCATAAAGATAGCGGTGTAGATATTTCCAAGTTTATAGAGATAGCGGTGAAAATGTATGCATGTTTACACAGATAGCGGTGTAGATATTTCTATGTTCATCCAGATGGCTGTGTAGATATATCCATGTTCATACAGATGGCGGTGAATATATTTCCATGTTCATACAGATAGCGGTGTAGATATTTCCATGTTCACACAGATAGCGGTGTAGATATTTCCATGTTCATACAGATAGCGGTGTATGTATTTCCATGTTCATACAGATAGCGGTGTAGATATTTCCATGTTCATCCAGATGGCTGTGTAGATATTTCCATGTTCATACAGATAGCGGTGTAGATATTTCCATGTTCATACAGATAGCGGTGTAGATATTTCCATGTTCATCCAGATGGCTGCGTAGATATATCCATGTTCATACAGATGGCGGTGAAGATATTTCCATGTACATACAGATAGTGGTGTAGATATTGCCATGTACATACCGATCGCGGTGCTGATACTTCCATGTTTATACAGGTAGCGGTGTACCTATTTCCGTGTTTATAAAGATGGCTGTGTAGATATATCCATGTTCATACAGATGGCGGTGTAGATATTTCCATGTTCATACAGATAGCGGTTTAGATATTTCCATGTTCATCCAGATGGCTGTGTAGATATATCCATGTTCATACAGATGGCGGAGAAGATATTTCCATGTTCATACAGATGGCGGTGTAGATATTTCCATGTTCATACAGATAGCGGTGTAGATATTTCCATGTTCATACAGATAGCGGTGTAGATATTTCCATGTTCCTACAGATAACGGTGTATGTATTTCCATGTTCATACAGATAGCGGTGTAGATATTTCCATTTTCATGCAGATAGTGGTGTATATATTTCCCTGTTCAAACAGTTATCGGTTTAGATATTTCCATGTTCATAAAGATAGCGGTGTAGATATTTCCATGTTTATACTGATAGCGGTGAAGATGTATGCATGTTTACACAGATAGCCGTGTGCATATTTCCATGTTCATCCAGATGGCTGTGTAGATATATCCATGTTCATACAGATAGCGGTGTAGATATTTCCATGTTCATACAGATAGCGGTGCAGATATTTCCATGTTCATCCAGATGGCTGTGTAGATATATCCATGTTCATACAGATGGCGGTGAAGATATTTCCATGTTCATACAGATAGCGGTGTAGATATTTCCATGTTCATACAGAAAGCGGTGTAGATATTTCCATGTTCAAACAGATAGCGGTGTATATATTTCCATGTTCATACAGATAGCGGTGTAGATATTTCCATGTTCATGCAGATGGCTGCGTAGATATATCCATGTTCATACAGATGGCGGTGAAGATATTTATATGTTCATACAGATGGCGGTGCAGATATTTCCATGTTCATACGGATAGCGGTGTAGATATTTCCATGTTCATACAGATAGCGGTGTAGATATTTCCATGTTCATACAGATAGCGGTGTATGTATTTCCATGTTCATACAGATAGCGGTGTAGATATTTCCATGTTTATACAGATAGAGGTGAAAATGTAGGCATGTTTACACAGATAGCGGTGTAGATATTTCCATGTTCATCCAGATGGCTGTGTAGATATATCCATGTTCATATAGATGGCGGTGAAAATATTTCCATGTTCATACAGATAGCGGTGTAGATATTTCCATGTTCATACAGATAGCTGTGTAGATATTTCCATGTTCATACAGATAGCGGTGTAGATATTTCCATGTTCATCCAGATGGCTGTGTAGATATTTCCATGTTCATACAGATAGCGGTGTAGATATTTCCATGTTCATCCAGATGGCTGTGTAGATATTTCCATGTTCATACAGATAGCGGTGTAGATATTTCCATGTTCATACAGATAGCGGTGTAGATATTTCCATGTTCATACAGATGGCGGTGTAGATATTTCCATTTTCATACAGATAGTGGTGTAGTTATTTCCATGTGTAAAGAGATACCTTTTTAGATATTTCCATGGATATGCAGATAGCTGTGTAGCAATTTCCATTTTCATGGAGTCAGCGGTGTATATATTTCCCTGTTCAAACAGATAGCGGTGTAGATATTTCCATGTTCATACAGATAGCGGTGTAGATATTTCCATGTTCATACAGATAGCGGTGTATATATTTCCATGTTCATTCAGATAGCGGTGCTGTTATTTCCATGTTTTTACAGGTAGCGGTGAAACATTTCCATGTTTATACAGATAGCGGTGTAGATATTTCCATGTTTATACAGATAGCGGTGTAGATATTTCCATGTTTATACAGATAGCGGTGTAGATATCTCCATTTTAATACAGATGGCGGTGTAGATATTTATATGTTCATACAGATGGCGGTTCAGATATTTCCATTTTCATACTGATGGCGGTTTAGATATTTCCATGTTCATACAGATAGCCGTGTAGATATTGCCATGTTCATACCGATAGCGGTGCTGATACTTCCATGTTTATACAGGTAGCGGTGTACATATTTCCGTGTTTATACAGATAGCGGTGTAGATATTTCCATGTTCATACAGATAGCGGTGTAGATATTTCCATCTTTATACAGATAGCGGTGTAGATATTTCCTTCTTAATACAGATGGCTGTGTAGACATTTATATGTTCATACAGATGGCGGTGCATATATTTCCATGTTCATACAGATGGCGGTGTAGATATTTCCATGTTTATAGAGATAGCGGTGTAGTTATTTCCAAGTGTAAAGAGATAGCTGTGTAGATATTTCCATGTATATGCAGATAGCTGTGTAGATATTTCCATTTTCATGCAGACAGCGGTTTAGATATTTCCATGTTCAAACAGATAGCGGTGTAGATATTTCCATGTTCATAGAGATAGCGGTGTAGATATTTCCATGTTTATACAGATAGCGGTGAAGATGTATGCATGTTTACACAGATAGCTGTGTAGATATTTCCATGTTCATACAGATAGCGGTGTAGATATTTCCATGTTCATCCAGATGGCTGTGTAGATATATCCATGTTCATACAGATGGCGGTGAAGATATTTCCATGTTCATACAGATAGCGGTGTAGATATTTCCATGTTCATACAGATAGCGGTGTAGATATTTCCATGTTCATACAGACAGCGGTGTTGATATTTCCATGTTCATCCAGATGGCTGTGTAGATATATCTATGTTCATACAGATGTTGGTGAAGATATTTCCATGTTCATACAGATATCGGTGTAGATATTTCCATCTTCATACAGATAGCGGTGAAGTTATTTCCATGTTCATACAGATAGCGGTGCTGATATTTCCATGTTTATACAGGAAGCGGTGTAGATATTTCCATGTTTATACAGATAGCAGTGTAGATATTTCCATGTTTATACAGATAGCGGTGTAGATATCTCCTTCTTAATACAGATGGCCGTGTGGATATTTATATGTTCATTCAGATGGCGGTGCGGATATTTCCATGTTCATACAGATGGTGGTGTAGATATTTCCATGTTCATACAGATAGCGGTGTAGTTATTTCCATGTGTAAAGAGATAGCTGTGTAGATATTTCCATTTTCATGCACATAGCGGTGTAGATATTTCCATATTCAAACAGATAGCGGTGTAGATATTTCCATGTTCATACAGATAGCTGTGTAGATATTTCCATGTTTATACAGATAGCGGTGAAGCTGTATGCATGTTTACACAGATAGCGGTGTAGATATTTCCATGTTTATACAGATAGCGGTGAAGATGTATGCATGTTTACACAGATAGCGGTGTAGATATTTCCATGTTCATACTGATAGCGGTGTAGATATTTCCATGTTCTTCCAGATGTCTGTGTAGATATATCCATGTTCATACAGATGGCGGTGAAGATACTTCCATGTTCATACAGATAGAGGTGTAGTTATTTCCATGTGTAAAGAGATAGCTGTGTAGATATTTCCATGTATATGCAGATAGCTGTGTAGATATTTCCATTTTCATGCAGATAGCGGTTTAGATATTTCCATGTTCAAACAGATAGCGGTGTAGATATTTCCATGTTCATAGAGATAGCGGTGTAGATATTTCCATGTTTATACAGATAGCGGTGAAGATGTATGCATGTTTACACAGATAGCGGTGTAGATATTTCCATGTTCATACAGATAGCGGTGTAGATATTTCCATGTTCATCCAGATGGCTGTGTAGATATATCCATGTTCATACAGATGGCGGTGAAGATATTTCCATGTTCATACAGATAGCGGTGTAGATATTTCCATGTTCATACAGATAGAGGTGTAGATATTTCCATGTTCATACAGACAGCGGTGTTGATATTTCCATGTTCATCCAGATGGCAGTGTAGATATATCTATGTTCATACAGATGGTGGTGAAGATATTTCCATGTTCATACAGATATCGGTGTAGATATTTCCATGTTCATACAGATAGCGGTGAAGTTATTTCCATGTTCATACAGATAGCGGTGCTGATATTTCCATGTTTATACAGGTAGCGGTGTAGATATTTCCATGTTTATACAGATAGCGGTGTAGATATTTCCATGTTTATACAGATAGCGGTGTAGATATATCCATGTTTATAGAGATAGCGGTGTAGATATCTCCTTCTTAATACAGATGGCCGTGTGGATATTTATATGTTCATACAGATGGCGGTGCGGATATTTCCATGTTCATACAGATGGTGGTGTAGATATTTCCATGTTCATACAGATAGCGGTGTAGTTATTTCCATGTGTAAAGAGATAGCTGTGTAGATATTTCCATGTATATGCAGATAGCTGTGTAGATATTTCCATTTTCATGCACATAGCGGTGTAGATATTTCCATGTTCAAACAGATAGCGGTGTAGACATTTCCATGTTCATACAGATAGCGGTGTAGATATTTCCCTGTTTATACAGACAGCGGTGAAGACGTATGCATGTTTACACAGATAGCGGTGTAGATATTTCCATGTTTATACAGATAGCGGTGAAGATGTATGCATGTTTACACAGATAGCGGTGTAGATATTTCCATGTTCGTACAGATAGCGGTGTAGATATTTCCATGTTCATCCAAATGGCTGTGTAGATATATCCATGTTCATACAGATGGCGGTGAAGATATTTCCATGTTCTTACAGATAGCGGTGTAGATATTTCCATGTTCATACAGATAGCGGTGTAGATATTTCCATGTTCATACAGATAGCGGTGTATGTATTTCCATGTTCATACAGATAGCGGTGTAGATATTTCCATTTTCATGCACATAGCGGTGTATACATTTCCCTGTTCAAACAGTTAGCGGTGTAGATATTTCCATGTTCATACAGATAGCGGTGCAGATATTTCCATGTTTATACAGATGCCGTGAAGATGTATGCATGTTTACACACATAGCGGTGTAGATATTTCCATGTTCATCCAGATGGCTGTGTAGATATATCCATGTTCATACAGTTGGCGGTGAAGATATTTCCATGTTCATACAGATAGCGGTGTAGATATTTCCATGTTCATACAGATAGTTGTGTAGATATTTCCATGTATATGCAGATAGCTGTGTAGATATTTCCATTTTCATGCAGATAGTGGTGCAGATATTTCCATGTTCAAACAGATAGCGGTGTAGATATTTCCATGTTCATTCACATAGCGGTGTAGATATTTCCATGTTTATACAGATAGCGGTGAAGATGTATGCATGTTTACACAGATAGCGGTGTACATATTTCCATGTTCATACAGATAGCGGTGTAGATATTTCCATGTTCATCCAGATGGCTGTGTAGATATATCCATGTTCATACAGATGGCGGTGAAGATATTTCCATGTTCATACAGATAGCGGTGTAGATATTTCCATGTTCATACAGATAGCGGTGTAGATATTTCCATGTTCATACAGATAGCGGTGTATGTATTTCCATGTTCATACAGATAGCGGTGTAGATATTTCCATTTTCATGCACATAGCGGTGTATACATTTCCCTGTTCAAACAGTTAGCGGTGTAGATATTTCCATGTTCATACAGATAGCGGTGCAGATATTTCCATGTTTATACAGATAGCGGTGAAGATGTATGCATGTTTACACACATAGCGGTGTAGATATTTCCATGTTCATCCACATGGCTGTGTAGATATATCCATGTTCATACAGATGGCGGTGAAGATATTTCCATGTTCATACAGATAGCAGTGTTGATATTTCCATGTTCATACAGATAGCGGTGTAGATATTTCCATGTATATGCAGATAGCTGTGTAGATATTTCCATTTTCATGCAGATAGTGGTGTAGATATTTCCATGTTCAAACAGATAGCGGTGTAGGTATTTCCATGTTCATTCACATAGCGGTGTAGATATTTCCATGTTTATA
This sequence comes from Gorilla gorilla gorilla, assembly GCF_029281585.2. Lineage (NCBI taxonomy): Eukaryota > Metazoa > Chordata > Mammalia > Primates > Hominidae > Gorilla > Gorilla gorilla. The sequence continues at coordinate 911,159 of NC_073244.2, read as the reverse complement.
CAGATAGCGGTGAAGATGTTTGCATGTTTACACAGATAGCTGTGAAGATATTTCCATGTTCATACAGATAGCGGTATAGATATTTCCATGTTCATCCAGATGGCTGTGTAGACATATCCATGTTCATACAGATGGCGGTGAAGATATTTCCATGTTCATACAGATAGCGGTGTAGATATTTCCATGTTCATACAGATAGCGGTGTAGATATTTCCATGTTAATACAGATGGCTGTGTAGATATATCCATGTTCATACAGATGGCGGTGTAGATATTTCCATGTTCATACTGATAGCGGTGTAGATATTTCCATGTTCATCCAGATGGCTGTGTAGATATATCCATGTTCATACATAGAGATGGAAGAGAAGATATTTCCATGTTCATGCAGATAGAGGTGTAAATATTTCCTTGTTCATACAGATAGCGGTGTAGATATTTCCATGTTCGTACAGATAGTGGTGTAGATATTTCCATGTTCATCCAGATGGCTGTGTAGACATATCCATGTTCATGCAGATGGCTGTGAAGATATTTCCATGTTCTTACAGATAGCGGTGTAGATATTTCCATGTTCATACAGATAGCCGTGTAGATATTGCCATGTTCAAACCGATAGTGGTGCTGATACTTCCATGTTTATACAGGTAGCTGTGTACATATTTCCATGTTTATACAGATAGCGGTGTAGATATTTCCATGTTCATACAGATAGCGGTGTAGATATTTCCATGTTTATACAGATAGCGGTGTAGATATCTCCTTCTTAATACAGATGGCGGTATAGATATTTACATGTTCATACAGATGGCGGTGCAGATATTTCCATGTTCATACAGATGGCGGTGTAGATATTTCCATGTTTATAGAGATACCGGTGTAGTTATTTCCATGTGTAAAGAGATAGCTGTGTAGATATTTCCATGTATATGCAGATAGCTGTGAAGATATTTCCTTTTTCATGCAGATAGTTGTGTAGATATTTCCATGTTCAAACAGATAGCGATGTAGATATTTCCATGTTCATACAGATAGCGGTGTAGATATTTCCATGTTTATACAGATAGCGGTGAACATGTATGCATGTTTACACAGATAGCTGTGTTGATATTTCCATGTTCATACAGATAGTGGTGTAGATATTTCCATGTTCATCCAGATGGCTGTTTAGACATATCCATGTTCATTCAGATGGCAGTGAAGATATTTCCATGTTGATACAGATAGCGGTGTAGACATTTCCATGTTCATACAGATAGCGGTGTAGATATTTCCATGTTCATACAGATGGCTGTGTAGATATATCCATGTTCATACAGATGGCGGTGAAGATATTTCCATGTTCATAGAGATGGCGGTGTAGAAATTTCCATATTCATTCCGATAGCGGTGCTGATATTTCCATGTTTATACAGGTAGCGGAGTAGATATTTCCATGTTTATACAGATAGCGGTGTAGATATTTCCATGTTTATACACATAGCGGTGTAGATATTTCCATGTTTATACAGATAGCGGTGTAGATATCTCCATCTTAATACAGATGGCGGTGTAGATATTTATATGTTCATACAGACGGCGGTGCAGATATTTCCATGTTCATTCAGATGGCGGTGTAGTTATTTCCAAATTCATTCAGATAGCGGTGTAGTTATTTCCAGGTGTAAAGAGATAGCTGTGTAGATATTTCCATGTATATGCAGATAGCTGTGTAGGTATTTCCATTTTCATGCAGATAGCGGTGTATATATTTCCCTGTTCAAACAGTTAGCGGTGTAGATATTTCCATGTTCATAAAGATAGATGTGTAGATATTTCCATGTTTACACAGATAGCGGTGAAGGTGTATGCATGTTTACACAGATAGCGGTGTAGATATTTCCATGTTTATACAGATAGCAGTGAAGATGTATGCATGTTTACACAGATAGCGGTGTAGACATTTCCATGTTCATACTGATAGCGGTGTAGATATTTCCATGTTCATCCAGATGTCTGTGTAGATATATCCATGTTCATACTGATGGTGGTGAATATATTTCCATGTTCATACAGATAGAGGTGTAGTTATTTCCATGTGTAAAGAGATAGCTGTGTAGATATTTCCATGTATATGCAGATAGTTGTGTAGATATTTCCATTTTCATGCAGATAGCGGTTTAGATATTTCCATGTTCAAACAGATAGCGGTGTAGATATTTCCATGTTCATAGAGATAGCGGTGTAGATATTTCCATGTTTATACAGATAGCGGTGAAGATGTATGCATCTTTACACAGATAGCGGTGTAGATATTTCCATGTTTATACAGATAGCGGTGAAGATGTATGCATGTTTACACAGATAGCGGTGTAGATATTTCCATTTTCATACTGATAGCGGTGTAGATATTTCCATGTTCTTCCAGATGTCTGTGTAGATATATCCATGTTCATACAGATGGCGGTGAAGATACTTCCATGTTCATACAGATAGAGGTGTAGTTATTTCCATGTGTAAAGAGATAGCTGTGTAGATATTTCCATGTATATGCAGATAGCTGTGTAGATATTTCCATTTTCATGCAGATAGCGGTTTAGATATTTCCATGTTCAAACAGAAAGCGGTGTAGATATTTCCATGTTCATAGAGATAGCGGTGTAGATATTTCCATGTTTATACAGATAGCGGTGAAGATGTATGCATGTTTACACAGATAGCGGTGTAGATATTTCCATGTTCATACAGATAGCGGTGTAGATATTTCCATGTTCATTCAGATGGCTGTGTAGATATATCCATGTTCATACAGATGGCGGTGAAGATATTTCCATGTTCATACAGATAGCGGTGTAGATATTTCCATGTTCATACAGATAGCGGTGTAGATATTTCCATGTTCATACAGACAGCGGTGTTGATATTTCCATGTTCATCCAGATGGCTGTGTAGATATATCTATGTTCATACAGATGGTGGTGAAGATATTTCCATGTTCATACAGATATCGGTGTAGATATTTCCATGTTCATACAGATAGCGGTGAAGTTATTTCCATGTTCATACAGATAGAGGTGCTGATATTTCCATGTTTATACAGGTAGCGGTGTAGATATTTCCATGTTTATACAGATAGCGGTGTAGATATTTCCATGTTTATACAGATAGCGGTGTAGATATATCCATGTTTATAGAGATAGCGGTGTAGATATCTCCTTCTTAATACAGATGGCCGTGTGGATATTTATATGTTCATACAGATGGCGGTGCGGATATTTCCATGTTCATACAGATGGTGGTGTAGATATTTCCATGTTCATACAGATAGCGGTGTAGTTATTTCCATGTGTAAAGAGATAGCTGTGTAGATATTTCCATGTATATGCAGATAGCTGTGTAGATATTTCCATTTTCATGCCCATAGCGGTGTAGATATTTCCATGTTCAAACAGATAGCGGTGTAGACATTTCCATGTTCATACAGATAGCGGTGTAGATATTTCCATGTTTATACAGACAGCGGTGAAGACGTATGCATGTTTACACAGATAGCGGTGTAGATATTTCCATGTTCATACAGATAGCGGTGTATGTATTTCCATGTTCATACAGATAGCGGTGTAGATATTTCCATTTTCATGCACATAGCGGTGTATACATTTCCCTGTTCAAACAGTTAGCGGTGTAGATATTTCCATGTTCATACAGATAGCGGTGCAGATATTTCCATGTTTATACAGATAGCCGTGAAGATGTATGCATGTTTACACACATAGCGGTGTAGATATTTCCATGTTCATTCAGATGGCTGTGTAGATATATCCATGTTCATACAGTTGGCGGTGAAGATATTTCCATGTTCATACAGATAGCGGTGTAGATATTTCCATGTTCATACAGATAGCGGTGTAGATATTTCCATGTATATGCAGATAGCTGTGTAGATATTTCCATTTTCATGCAGATAGTGGTGTAGATATTTCCATGTTCAAACAGATAGCGGTGTAGATATTTCCATGTTCATTCACATAGCGGTGTAGATATTTCCATGTTTATACAGATAGCGGTGAAGATGTATGCATGTTTACACAGATAGCGGTGTAGATATTTCCATGTTCATACAGATAGCGGTGTAGATATTTCCATGTTCATCCAGATGGCTGTGTAGATATATCCATGTTCATACAGATGGCGGTGAAGATATTTCCATGTTCATACAGATAGCGGTGTAGATATTTCCATGTTCATACAGATAGCGGTGTAGATATTTCCATGTTCATACAGATAGCGGTGTATGTATTTCCATGTTCATACAGATAGCGGTGTAGATATTTCCATTTTCATGCACATAGCGGTGTATACATTTCCCTGTTCAAACAGTTAGCGGTGTTGATATTTCCATGTTCATACAGATAGCGGTGCAGATATTTCCATGTTTATACAGATAGCGGTGAAGATGTATGCATGTTTACACACATAGCGGTGTAGATATTTCCATGTTCATCCAGATGGCTGTGTAGATATATCCATGTTCATACAGATGGCGGTGAAGATATTTCCATGTTCATACAGATAGCGGTGTAGATATTTCCATGTTCATACAGATAGCGGTGTAGATATTTCCATGTATATGCAGATAGCTGTGTAGATATTTCCATTTTCATGCAGATAGTGGTGTAGATATTTCCATGTTCAAACAGATAGCGGTGTAGATATTTCCATGTTCATTCACATAGCGGTGTAGATATTTCCATGTTTATACAGATAGCAGTGAAGATGTTTGCATGTTTACACAGATAGCTGTGAAGATATTTCCATGTTCATACAGATAGCGGTATAGATATTTCCATTTTCATCCAGATGGCTGTGTAGACATATCCATGTTCATACAGATGGCGGTGAAGATATTTCCATGTTCATACAGATGGCGGTGTAGATATTTCCATGTTCATACAGATAGCGGTGTAGATATTTCCATGTTAATACAGATGGCTGTGTAGATATATCCATGTTCATACAGATGGCGGTGTAGATATTTCCATGTTCATACTGATAGCGGTGTAGATATTTCCATGTTCATCCAGATGGCTGTGTAGATATATCCATGTTCATACATACAGATGGAAGAGAAGATATTTCCATGTTCATACAGATAGAGGTGTAAATATTTCCTTGTTCATACAGATAGCGGTGTAGATATTTCCATGTTCAGCCAGATGGCTGTGTAGATATATCCATGTTCATACAGATGGCGGAGAAGGTATTTCCATGTTCATACAGATAGCGGTGTAGATATTTCCATGTTCATACAGATAGCGGTGTAGATATTTCCATGTTCATACAGATAGCGGTGTAGATATTTCCATGTTCGTACAGATAGTGGTGTAGATATTTCCATGTTCATCCAGATGGCTGTGTAGATATATCCATGTTCATGCAGATGGCTGTGAAGATATTTCCATGTTCTTACAGATAGCGGTGTAGATATTTCCATGTTCATACAGATAGCCGTGTAGATATTGCCATGTTCAAACCGATAGCGGTGCTGATACTTCCATGTTTATACAGGTAGCTGTGTACATATTTCCATGTTTATACAGATAGCGGTGTAGATATTTCCATGTTCATACAGATAGCGGTGTAGATATTTCCATGTTTATACAGATAGCGGTGTAGATATCTCCTTCTTAATACAGATGGCGGTATAGATATTTACATGTTCATACAGATGGCGGTGCAGATATTTCCATGTTCATACAGATGGCGGTGTAGATATTTCCATGTTTATAGAGATACCGGTGTAGTTATTTCCATGTGTAAAGAGATAGCTGTGTAGATATTTCCATGTATATGCAGATAGCTGTGTAGATATTTCCTTTTTCATGCAGATAGTGGTGTAGATATTTCCATGTTCATCCAGATGGCTGTTTAGACATATCCATGTTCATTCAGATGGCAGTGAAGATATTTCCATGTTGATACAGATAGCGTTGTAGACATTTCCATGTTCATACAGATAGCGGTGTAGATATTTCCATGTTCATACAGATGGCTGTGTAGATATATCCATGTTCATACAGATGGCGGTGAAGATATTTCCATGTTCATAGAGATGGCGGTGTAGATATTTCCATATTCATTCCGATAGCGGTGCTGATATTTCCATGTTTATACAGGTAGCGGAGTAGATATTTCCATGTTTATACAGATAGCGGTGTAGATATTTCCATGTTTATACACATAGCGGTGTAGATATTTCCATGTTTATACAGATAGCGGTGTAGATATCTCCATCTTAATACAGATGGCGGTGTAGATATTTATATGTTCATACAGACGGCGGTGCAGATATTTCCATGTTCATTCAGATGGCGGTGTAGTTATTTCCAAATTCATTCAGATAGCGGTGTAGTTATTTCCATGTGTAAAGAGATAGCTGTGTAGATATTTCCATGTATATGCAGATAGCTGTGTAGATATTTCCATTTTCATGCAGATAGCGGTGTATATATTTCCCTGTTCAAACAGTTAGCGGTGTAGATATTTCCATGTTCATAAAGATAGATGTGTAGATATTTCCATGTTTACACAGATAGCGGTGAAGGTGTATGCATGTTTACACAGATAGCGGTGTAGATATTTCCATGTTTATACAGATAGCAGTGAAGATGTATGCATGTTTACACAGATAGCGGTGTAGACATTTCCATGTTCATACTGATAGCGGTGTAGATATTTCCATGTTCATCCAGATGTCTGTGTAGATATATCCATGTTCATACTGATGGTGGTGAATATATTTCCATGTTCATACAGATAGAGGTGTAGTTATTTCCATGTGTAAAGAGATAGCTGTGTAGATATTTCCATGTATATGCAGATAGCTGTGTAGATATTTCCATTTTCATGCAGATAGCGGTTTCGATATTTACATGTTCAAACAGATAGCGGTGTAGATATTTCCAGGTTCATAGAGATAGCGGTGTAGATATTTCCATGTTTATACAGATAGCGGTGAAGATGTATGCATGTTTACACAGATAGCGGTGTAGATATTTCCATGTTCATACAGATAGCGGTGTAGATATTTCCATGTTTATAGAGATACCGGTGTAGTTATTTCCATGTGTAAAGAGATAGCTGTGTAGATATTTCCATGTATATGCAGATAGCTGTGTAGATATTTCCATTTTCATGCAGATAGCGGTGTATATATTTCCCTGTTCAAACAGTTAGCGGTGTAGATATTTCCATGTTCATAAAGATAGATGTGTAGATATTTCCATGTTCAAACAGATAGCGGTGTAGATATTTCCATGTTCATAGAGATAGCGGTGTAGATATTTCCATGTTTATACAGATAGCGGTGAAGATGTATGCATGTTTACACAGATAGCGGTGTAGATATTTCTATGTTCATACAGATAGCGGTGTAGATATTTCCATGTTCATCCAGATGGCTGTGTAGATATATCCATGTTCATACAGATGGCGGTGAAGATATTTCCATGTTCATACAGATAGCGGTGTAGATATTTCCATGTTCATACAGATAGCGGTGTAGATATTTCCATGTTCATACAGACAGCGGTGTTGATATTTCCATGTTCATCCAGATGGCTGTGTAGATATATCTATGTTCATACAGATGGTGGTGAAGATATTTCCATGTTCATACAGATATCGGTGTAGATATTTCCATGTTCATACAGATAGCGGTGAAGTTATTTCCATGTTCATACAGATAGCGGTGCTGATATTTCCATGTTTATACAGGTAGCGGTGTAGATATTTCCATGTTTATACAGATAGCGGTGTAGATATTTCCATGTTTATACAGATAGCGGTGTAGATATATCCATGTTTATGGAGATAGCGGTGTAGATATCTCCTTCTTAATACAGATGGCCGTGTGGATATTTATATGTTCATACAGATGGCGGTGCGGATATTTCCATGTTCATACAGATGGTGGTGTAGATATTTCCATGTTCATACAGATGGCGGTGTAGATATTTCCATGTTTATAGAGACTGCGGTGTAGATATTTCCATGTGTAAAGAAATAGCTTTGTAAATATTTCCATGTATATGCAGATATTTGTGTAGATATTTCCATTTTCATGCAGATAGCGGTGTAGATATTTCCATGTTCAAACAGATAGCTGTGTAGATATTTCCATGTTCATACAGATAGCGGTGTAGATATTTCCATGTTTATACAGATAGCGGTGAAGATGTTTGCATGTTAACACAGACAGCGGTGTAGATATTTCCAAGTTCATAGAGATAGCGGTGTAGATATTTCCATGTTCATCCAGATGGCTGTGTAGATATATCCATGTTCATACAGATGGCGGTGAAGATATTTCCATGTTCATGCAGATAGCGGTGTAGATATTTCCATGTTCATAAAGATAGCGGTGTAGACATTTCCATGTTCATACTGATAGCGGTGTAGCTATTTCCATGTTCATACAGATAGAGGTGTAGATATTTCCATGTTCATCCAGATGGCTGTGTAGATATGTCCATGTTCATACAGATGGCGGTGAAGTTATTTCCATGTTCATACAGATGGCGGTGTAGATATTTCCATGTTCATACAGATAGCAGTGTAGATATTTCCATGTTCATACAGACAGCGGTGCTGTTACTTCCATGTTCATCCAGATGGCTGTGTAGATATATCCATGTTCATACAGATGGCGGTGAAGATATTTCCATGTTCATACAGATATCGGTGTAGGTATTTCCATGTTTATTCAGGTAGCCGTGTTGATATTTCTATGTTTATGCAGATAGCAGTGTAGATATTTCCATGTTTATACAGATAGCGGTGTAGATATTTTCATGATTATACAGATAGCGGTGTAGATATCTCCATCTTAATACAGATGGCGGTGTAGATATTTATATGCTCATACAGATGGCGGTGCAGATATTTCCATGTTCATTCAGATGGCGGTGTAGATATTTCCATGTTTATAGAGATTGCGGTGAAGATATTTCCATGTGTAAAGAAATAGCTTTGTAGATGTTTCCATGTAGATGCAGAGTGCTGTGTAGATATTTCCATTTTCATGCAGATAGCGGTGTAGATATTTCCATGTTCAAACAGATAGCTGTGTAGACATTTCCATGTTCATACAGATAGCGGTGTAGATATTTCCATGTTTATACAGATAGCGGTGAAGATGTATGCATGTTAACACAGATAGCGGTGTAGATATTTCCATGTTCATACAGATAGCGGTGTAGATATTTCCATATTCATCCAGATGGCTGTGTAGATATATACATGTTCATACAGATGGTGGTGAAGATATTTCCATGTTCATACAGATAGCGGTGTAGATATTTCCATTTTCATACAGATAGCGGTGTAGATATTTCCATGTTCATACAGATAGCGGTGTAGCTATTTCCATGTTCATACAGATAGCGGTGTAGATATTTCCATGTTCATCCAGATGGGTGTGTGGATAAATTCATGTTCATACAGATGGCGGTGAAGATATTTCCATGTTCATACAGATAGCGGTGTAGATATTTCCATGTTTATTCAGATATCGGTGTAGATATTTCGATGTTTATATAGATAGCGGAGTAGATATCTCCATCTTAATACAGATGGCGGTGTAGATATTTATATGATCATACAGATGGCGGTGCAGATATTTCCATGTTCATACAGATGGCAGTGTAGATATTTCCATGTTTATAGAGATAGCGGTGTAGTTATTTCCATGTGTAAAGAGATAGCTGTATAGATATTTCCATGTATATGCAGATAGCTTTGTAGATATTTCCATTTTCATGCAGATAGCGATGTAGATATTTCCATGTTCAAACAGATGGCGGTGTAGATATTTCCATGTTCATACAGATAGCAGTGTAGATATTTCCATGTTTAAACAGATAGTGGTGAAGATGTATACATGTTTACAGAGATAGCGGTGTAGATATTTCCATGCTCATACAGATAGCGGTGTAGATATTTCCGTGTTCATCCAGATGGCTGTGTAGATATATCCATGTTCATACAGATGGCGGTGAAGATATTTCCATGTTCATACAGATAGCGGTGTAGATATTTCCATGTTCATACAGATAGTGGTGTAGATATTTCCATGTTCATACAGATAGCGGTGCTGATATTTCCATGTTCATCCAAATGCCTGTGTAGATATATCTATGTTCATACAGATGGTGGTGAAGATATTTCCATGTTCATACAGATATCGGTGTAGATATTTCCATGTTCATACAGATAGCAGTGTAGGTATTTCCATGTTCATACAGATAGCGGTGCTGATATTTCCATGTTTATACAGGTAGCGGTGTATATATTTCCATGTTTATACAGATAGTGGTGTAGATATTTCCATGTTTATACAGATAGCGGTGTAGATATTTCCATGTTTATACAGATAGCGGTGTAGATATCTCCATCTTAATAGAGATGGCGGTGTAGATATTTATATGTTCATACAGATGGCGGTGCAGATATTTCCATGTTCATACAGATGTCGGTGTAGATATTTCTATGTTTATAGAGATAGCGGTGTAGTTATTTCCATGTGTAAAGAAATAGCTTTGTAGATATTTCCATGTATATGCAGATAGCTCTGTAGATATTTCCATTTTTATGCAGATAGCGGTGTAGATATTTCCATGTTCAAACAGATAGCGGTGTAGATATTTCCATGTTCATACAGATAGCAGTGTAGATATTTCCATGTTTATACAGATAGCGGTGAACATGTATGCATGTTAACACAGATAGCGGTGAAGATATTTCAATGTTCATGCAGATAGCGGTGTAGATATTCCCATGTTCATACAGATAGCGGTGTAGATATTTCCATGTTTATACAGATAGCGGTGTAGATATCTCCATCTTAATACAGATGGCGGTGTAGATAATTATAAGATCATACAGATGGCGGTGCAGATATTTCCATGTTCATACAGATGGCGGTGTAGATATTTCCATGTTTATAGAGATAGCGGTGTAGTTATTTCCATGTGTAAAGAGATAGCTGTATAGGTATTTCCATGTATATGCAGATAGCTTTGTAGATATTTCCATTTTCATGCAGATAGCGGTGTAGATATTTCCATGTTCAAACAGATAGCGGTGTAGATATTTCCATGTTCATACAGGTAGCAGTGTACATATTTCCAGGTTTAAACAGATAGTGGTGAAGATGTATACATGTTTACACAGATAGCGGTGTAGATATTTCCATGCTCATACAGATAGCAGTGTAGATATTTCCGTGTTCATCCAGATGGCTGTGTAGATATATCCATGTTCATACAGATGGCGGTGAAGATATTTCCATGTTCATACAGATGGCGGTGTAGATATTTCCATGTTCATACAGACAGCGGTGCTGATATTTCCATGTTCATCCAGATGGCTGTGTAGATATATCTATGTTCATACAGACGGTGGTGAAGATATTTCCATGTTCATACAGATATCGGTGTAGATATTTCCATGTTCATACAGATAGCGGTGTAGATATTTCCATCTTTATACAGATAGCGGTGTAGATATTTCCTTCTTAATACAGATGGCTGTGTAGACATTTATATGTTCATACAGATGGCGGTGCAGATATTTCCATGTTCATACAGATGGCGGTGTAGATATTTCCATGTTTATAGAAATAGCGGTGTAGTTATTTCCAAGTGTAAAGAGATAGCTGTGTAGATATTTCCATGTATATGCAGATAGCTGTGTAGATATTTCCATTTTCATGCAGACAGCGGTTTAGATATTTCCATGTTCAAACAGATAGCGGTGTAGATATTTCCATGTTCATAGAGATAGCGGAGTAGATATTTCCATGTTTATACAGATAGCGGTGAAGATGTATGCATGTTTACACAGATAGCTGTGTAGATATTTCCATGTTCATACAGATAGCGGTGTAGATATTTCCATGTTCATCCAGATGGCTGTGTAGATATATCCATGTTCATACAGATGGCGGTGAAGATATTTCCATGTTCATACAGATAGCGGTGTAGATATTTCCATGTTCATACAGATAGCGGTGTAGATATTTCCATGTTCATACAGACAGCGGTGTTGATATTTCCATGTTCATCCAGATGGCTGTGTAGATATATCTATGTTCATACAGATGTTGGTGAAGATATTTCCATGTTCATACAGATATCGGTGTAGATATTTCCATCTTCATACAGATAGCGGTGAAGTTATTTCCATGTTCATACAGATAGCGGTGCTGATATTTCCATGTTTATACAGGAAGCGGTGTAGATATTTCCATGTTTATACAGATAGCAGTGTAGATATTTCCATGTTTATACAGATAGCGGTGTAGATATCTCCTTCTTAATACAGATGGCCGTGTGGATATTTATATGTTCATACAGATGGCGGTGCGGATATTTCCATGTTCATACAGATGGTGGTGTAGATATTTCCATGTTCATACAGATAGCGGTGTAGTTATTTCCATGTGTAAAGAGATAGCTGTGTAGATATTTCCATTTTCATGCACATAGCGGTGTAGATATTTCCATGTTCAAACAGATAGCGGTGTAGATATTTCCATGTTCATACAGATAGCTGTGTAGATATTTCCATGTTTATACAGATAGCGGTGAAGGTGTATGCATGTTTACACAGATAGCGGTGTAGATATTTCCATGTTTATACAGATAGCGGTGAAGATGTATGCATGTTTACACAGATAGCGGTGTAGATATTTCCATGTTCATACTGATAGCGGTGTAGATATTTCCATGTTCTTCCAGATGTCTGTGTAGATATATCCATGTTCATACAGATGGCGGTGAAGATACTTCCATGTTCATACAGATAGAGGTGTAGTTATTTCCATGTGTAAAGAGATAGCTGTGTAGATATTTCCATGTATATGCAGATAGCTGTGTAGATATTTCCATTTTCATGCAGATAGCGGTTTAGATATTTCCATGTTCAAACAGATAGCGGTGTAGATATTTCCATGTTCATAGAGATAGCGGTGTAGATATTTCCATGTTTATACAGATAGCGGTGAAGATGTATGCATGTTTACACAGATAGCGGTGTAGATATTTCCATGTTCATACAGATAGCGGTGTAGATATTTCCATGTTCATCCAGATGGCTGTGTAGATATATCCATGTTCATACAGATGGCGGTGAAGATATTTCCATGTTCATACAGATAGCGGTGTAGATATTTCCATGTTCATACAGATGGCGGTGTAGATATTTCCATGTTCATACAGACAGCGGTGTTGATATTTCCATGTTCATCCAGATGGCAGTGTAGATATATCTATGTTCATACAGATGGTGGTGAAGATATTTCCATGTTCATACAGATATCGGTGTAGATATTTCCATGTTCATACAGATAGCGGTGAAGTTATTTCCATGTTCATACAGATAGCGGTGCTGATATTTCCATGTTTATACAGGTAGCGGTGTAGATATTTCCATGTTTATACAGATAGCGGTGTAGATATTTCCATGTTTATACAGATAGCGGTGTAGATATATCCATGTTTATAGAGATAGCGGTGTAGATATCTCCTTCTTAATACAGATGGCCGTGTGGATATTTATATGTTCATACAGATGGCGGTGCGGATATTTCCATGTTCATACAGATGGTGGTGTAGATATTTCCATGTTCATACAGATAGCGGTGTAGTTATTTCCATGTGTAAAGAGATAGCTGTGTAGATATTTCCATGTATATGCAGATAGCTGTGTAGATATTTCCATTTTCATGCACATAGCGGTGTAGATATTTCCATGTTCAAACAGATAGCGGTGTAGACATTTCCATGTTCATACAGATAGCGGTGTAGATATTTCCCTGTTTATACAGACAGCGGTGAAGACGTATGCATGTTTACACAGATAGCGGTGTAGATATTTCCATGTTTATACAGATAGCGGTGAAGATGTATGCATGTTTACACAGATAGCGGTGTAGATATTTCCATGTTCGTACAGATAGCGGTGTAGATATTTCCATGTTCATCCAAATGGCTGTGTAGATATATCCATGTTCATACAGATGGCGGTGAAGATATTTCCATGTTCTTACAGATAGCGGTGTAGATATTTCCATGTTCATACAGATAGCGGTGTAGATATTTCCATGTTCATACAGATAGCGGTGTATGTATTTCCATGTTCATACACATAGCGGTGTAGATATTTCCATTTTCATGCACATAGCGGTGTATACATTTCCCTGTTCAAACAGTTAGCGGTGTAGATATTTCCATGTTCATACAGATAGCGGTGCAGATATTTCCATGTTTATACAGATAGCGGTGAAGATGTATGCATGTTTACACACATAGCGGTGTAGATATTTCCATGTTCATCCAGATGGCTGTGTAGATATATCCATGTTCATACAGTTGGCGGTGAAGATATTTCCATGTTCATACAGATAGCGGTGTAGATATTTCCATGTTCATACAGATAGCGGTGTAGATATTTCCATGTATATGCAGATAGCTGTGTAGATATTTCCATTTTCATGCAGATAGTGGTGCAGATATTTCCATGTTCAAACAGATAGCGGTGTAGATATTTCCATGTTCATTCACATAGCGGTGTAGATATTTCCATGTTTATACAGATAGCGGTGAAGATGTATGCATGTTTACACAGATAGCGGTGTAGATATTTCCATGTTCATACAGATAGCGGTGTAGATATTTCCATGTTCATCCAGATGGCTGTGTAGATATATCCATGTTCATACAGATGGCGGTGAAGATATTTCCATGTTCATACAGATAGCGGTGTAGATATTTCCATGTTCATACAGATAGCGGTGTAGATATTTCCATGTTCATACAGATAGCGGTGTATGTATTTCCATGTTCATACAGATAGCGGTGTAGATATTTCCATTTTCATGCACATAGCGGTGTATACATTTCCCTGTTCAAACAGTTAGCGGTGTAGATATTTCCATGTTCATACAGATAGCGGTGCAGATATTTCCATGTTTATACAGATAGCGGTGAAGATGTATGCATGTTTACACACATAGCGGTGTAGATATTTCCATGTTCATCCACATGGCTGTGTAGATATATCCATGTTCATACAGATGGCGGTGAAGATATTTCCATGTTCATACAGATAGCAGTGTTGATATTTCCATGTTCATACAGATAGCGGTGTAGATATTTCCATGTATATGCAGATAGCTGTGTAGATATTTCCATTTTCATGCAGATAGTGGTGTAGATATTTCCATGTTCAAACAGATAGCGGTGTAGGTATTTCCATGTTCATTCACATAGCGGTGTAGATATTTCCATGTTTATGCAGATAGCGGTGAAGATGTTTGCATGTTTACACAGATAGCTGTGAAGATATTTCCATGTTCATACAGATAGCGGTGTAGATATTTCCATGTTAATACAGATGGCTGTGTAGATATATCCATGTTCATACAGATGGCGGTGTAGATATTTCCATGTTCATACTGATAGCGGTGTAGATATTTCCATGTTCATCCAGATGGCTGTGTAGATATATCCATGTTCATACATAGAGATGGAAGAGAAGATATTTCCATGTTCATGCAGATAGAGGTGTAAATATTTCCTTGTTCATACAGATAGCGGTGTAGATATTTCCATGTTCGTACAGATAGTGGTGTAGATATTTCCATGTTCATCCAGATGGCTGTGTAGATATATCCATGTTCATGCAGATGGCTGTAAAGATATTTCCATGTTCTTACAGATAGCGGTGTAGATATTTCCATGTTCATACAGATAGCCGTGTAGATATTGCCATGTTCAAACCGATAGTGGTGCTGATACTTCCATGTTTATACAGGTAGCTGTGTACATATTTCCATGTTTATACAGATAGCGGTGTAGATATTTCCATGTTCATACAGATAGCGGTGTAGATATTTCCATGTTTATACAGATAGCGGTGTAGATATCTCCTTCTTAATACAGATGGCGGTATAGATATTTACATGTTCATACAGATGGCGGTGCAGATATTTCCATGTTCATACAGATGGCGGTGTAGATATTTCCATGTTTATAGAGATACCGGTGTAGTTATTTCCATGTGTAAAGAGATAGCTGTGTAGATATTTCCATGTATATGCAGATAGCTGTGAAGATATTTCCTTTTTCATGCAGATAGTTGTGTAGATATTTCCATGTTCAAACAGATAGCGATGTAGATATTTCCATGTTCATACAGATAGCGGTGTAGATATTTCCATGTTTATACAGATAGCGGTGAACATGTATGCATGTTTACACAGATAGCTGTGTTGATATTTCCATGTTCATACAGATAGTGGTGTAGATATTTCCATGTTCATCCAGATGGCTGTTTAGACATATCCATGTTCATTCAGATGGCAGTGAAGATATTTCCATGTTGATACAGATAGCGGTGTAGACATTTCCATGTTCATACAGATAGCGGTGTAGATATTTCCATGTTCATACAGATGGCTGTGTAGATATATCCATGTTCATACAGATGGCGGTGAAGATATTTCCATGTTCATAGAGATGGCGGTGTAGATATTTCCATATTCATTCCGATAGCGGTGCTGATATTTCCATGTTTATACAGGTAGCGGAGTAGATATTTCCATGTTTATACAGATAGCAGTGTAGATATTTCCATGTTTATACACATAGCGGTGTAGATATTTCCATGTTTATACAGATAGCGGTGTAGATATCTCCATCTTAATACAGATGGCGGTGTAGATATTTATATGTTCATACAGACGGCGGTGCAGATATTTCCATGTTCATTCAGATGGCGGTGTAGTTATTTCCAAATTCATTCAGATAGCGGTGTAGTTATTTCCAGGTGTAAAGAGATAGCTGTGTAGATATTTCCATGTATATGCAGATAGCTGTGTAGATATTTCCATTTTCATGCAGATAGCGGTGTATATATTTCCCTGTTCAAACAGTTAGCGGTGTAGATATTTCCATGTTCATAAAGATAGATGTGTAGATATTTCCATGTTTACACAGATAGCGGTGAAGGTGTATGCATGTTTACACAGATAGCGGTGTAGATATTTCCATGTTTATACAGATAGCAGTGAAGATGTATGCATGTTTACACAGATAGCGGTGTAGACATTTCCATGTTCATACTGATAGCGGTGTAGATATTTCCATGTTCATCCAGATGTCTGTGTAGATATATCCATGTTCATACTGATGGTGGTGAATATATTTCCATGTTCATACAGATAGAGGTGTAGTTATTTCCATGTGTAAAGAGATAGCTGTGTAGATATTTCCATGTATATGCAGATAGTTGTGTAGATATTTCCATTTTCATGCAGATAGCGGTTTAGATATTTCCATGTTCAAACAGATAGCGGTGTAGATATTTCCATGTTCATAGAGATAGCGGTGTAGATATTTCCATGTTTATACAGATAGCGGTGAAGATGTATGCATCTTTACACAGATAGCGGTGTAGATATTTCCATGTTTATACAGATAGCGGTGAAGATGTATGCATGTTTACACAGATAGCGGTGTAGATATTTCCATTTTCATACTGATAGCGGTGTAGATATTTCCATGTTCTTCCAGATGTCTGTGTAGATATATCCATGTTCATACAGATGGCGGTGAAGATACTTCCATGTTCATACAGATAGAGGTGTAGTTATTTCCATGTGTAAAGAGATAGCTGTGTAGATATTTCCATGTATATGCAGATAGCTGTGTAGATATTTCCATTTTCATGCAGATAGCGGTTTAGATATTTCCATGTTCAAACAGAAAGCGGTGTAGATATTTCCATGTTCATAGAGATAGCGGTGTAGATATTTCCATGTTTATACAGATAGCGGTGAAGATGTATGCATGTTTACACAGATAGCGGTGTAGATATTTCCATGTTCATACAGATAGCGGTGTAGATATTTCCATGTTCATTCAGATGGCTGTGTAGATATATCCATGTTCATACAGATGGCGGTGAAGATATTTCCATGTTCATACAGATAGCGGTGTAGATATTTCCATGTTCATACAGATAGCGGTGTAGATATTTCCATGTTCATACAGACAGCGGTGTTGATATTTCCATGTTCATCCAGATGGCTGTGTAGATATATCTATGTTCATACAGATGGTGGTGAAGATATTTCCATGTTCATACAGATATCGGTGTAGATATTTCCATGTTCATACAGATAGCGGTGAAGTTATTTCCATGTTCATACAGATAGCGGTGCTGATATTTCCATGTTTATACAGGTAGCGGTGTAGATATTTCCATGTTTATACAGATAGCGGTGTAGATATTTCCATGTTTATACAGATAGCGGTGTAGATATATCCATGTTTATAGAGATACCGGTGTAGATATCTCCTTCTTAATACAGATGGCCGTGTGGATATTTATATGTTCATACAGATGGCGGTGCGGATATTTCCATGTTCATACAGATGGTGGTGTAGATATTTCCATGTTCATACAGATAGCGGTGTAGTTATTTCCATGTGTAAAGAGATAGCTGTGTAGATATTTCCATGTATATGCAGATAGCTGTGTAGATATTTCCATTTTCATGCCCATAGCGGTGTAGATATTTCCATGTTCAAACAGATAGCGGTGTAGACATTTCCATGTTCATACAGATAGCGGTGTAGATATTTCCATGTTTATACAGACAGCGGTGAAGACGTATGCATGTTTACACAGATAGCGGTGTAGATATTTCCATGTTCATACAGATAGCGGTGTATGTATTTCCATGTTCATACAGATAGCGGTGTAGATATTTCCATTTTCATGCACATAGCGGTGTATACATTTCCCTGTTCAAACAGTTAGCGGTGTAGATATTTCCATGTTCATACAGATAGCGGTGCAGATATTTCCATGTTTATACAGATAGCCGTGAAGATGTATGCATGTTTACACACATAGCGGTGTAGATATTTCCATGTTCATTCAGATGGCTGTGTAGATATATCCATGTTCATACAGTTGGCGGTGAAGATATTTCCATGTTCATACAGATAGCGGTGTAGATATTTCCATGTTCATACAGATAGCGGTGTAGATATTTCCATGTATATGCAGATAGCTGTGTAGATATTTCCATTTTCATGCAGATAGTGGTGTAGATATTTCCATGTTCAAACAGATAGCGGTGTAGATATTTCCATGTTCATTCACATAGCGGTGTAGATATTTCCATGTTTATACAGATAGCGGTGAAGATGTATGCATGTTTACACAGATAGCGGTGTAGATATTTCCATGTTCATACAGATAGCGGTGTAGATATTTCCATGTTCATCCAGATGGCTGTGTAGATATATCCATGTTCATACAGATGGCGGTGAAGATATTTCCATGTTCATACAGATAGCGGTGTAGATATTTCCATGTTCATACAGATAGCGGTGTAGATATTTCCATGTTCATACAGATAGCGGTGTATGTATTTCCATGTTCATACAGATAGCGGTGTAGATATTTCCATTTTCATGCACATAGCGGTGTATACATTTCCCTGTTCAAACAGTTAGCGGTGTTGATATTTCCATGTTCATACAGATAGCGGTGCAGATATTTCCATGTTTATACAGATAGCGGTGAAGATGTATGCATGTTTACACACATAGCGGTGTAGATATTTCCATGTTCATCCAGATGGCTGTGTAGATATATCCATGTTCATACAGATGGCGGTGAAGATATTTCCATGTTCATACAGATAGCGGTGTAGATATTTCCATGTTCATACAGATAGCGGTGTAGATATTTCCATGTATATGCAGATAGCTGTGTAGATATTTCCATTTTCATGCAGATAGCGGTGTAGATATTTCCATGTTCAAACAGATAGCGGTGTAGATATTTCCATGTTCATTCACATAGCGGTGTAGATATTTCCATGTTTATACAGATAGCAGTGAAGATGTTTGCATGTTTACACAGATAGCTGTGAAGATATTTCCATGTTCATACAGATAGCGGTATAGATATTTCCATTTTCATCCAGATGGCTGTGTAGACATATCCATGTTCATACAGATGGCGGTGAAGATATTTCCATGTTCATACAGATGGCGGTGTAGATATTTCCATGTTCATACAGATAGCGGTGTAGATATTTCCATGTTAATACAGATGGCTGTGTAGATATATCCATGTTCATACAGATGGCGGTGTAGATATTTCCATGTTCATACTGATAGCGGTGTAGATATTTCCATGTTCATCCAGATGGCTGTGTAGATATATCCATGTTCATACATACAGATAGAAGAGAAGATATTTCCATGTTCATACAGATAGAGGTGTAAATATTTCCTTGTTCATACAGATAGCGGTGTAGATATTTCCATGTTCAGCCAGATGGCTGTGTAGATATATCCATGTTCATACAGATGGCGGAGAAGGTATTTCCATGTTCATACAGATAGCGGTGTAGATATTTCCATGTTCATACAGATAGCGGTGTAGATATTTCCATGTTCGTACAGATAGTGGTGTAGATATTTCCATGTTCATCCAGATGGCTGTGTAGATATATCCATGTTCATGCAGATGGCTGTGAAGATATTTCCATGTTCTTACAGATAGCGGTGTAGATATTTCCATGTTCATACAGATAGCCGTGTAGATATTGCCATGTTCAAACCGATAGCGGTGCTGATACTTCCATGTTTATACAGGTAGCTGTGTACATATTTCCATGTTTATACAGATAGCGGTGTAGATATTTCCATGTTCATACAGATAGCGGTGTAGATATTTCCATGTTTATACAGATAGCAGTGTAGATATCTCCTTCTTAATACAGATGGCGGTATAGATATTTACATGTTCATACAGATGGCGGTGCAGATATTTCCATGTTCATACAGATGGCGGTGTAGATATTTCCATGTTTATAGAGATACCGGTGTAGTTATTTCCATGTGTAAAGAGATAGCTGTGTAGATATTTCCATGTATATGCAGATAGCTCTGTAGATATTTCCTTTTTCATGCAGATAGTGGTGTAGATATTTCCATGTTCATCCAGATGGCTGTTTAGACATATCCATGTTCATTCAGATGGCAGTGAAGATATTTCCATGTTGATACAGATAGCGTTGTAGACATTTCCATGTTCATACAGATAGCGGTGTAGATATTTCCATGTTCATACAGATGGCTGTGTAGATATATCCATGTTCATACAGATGGCGGTGAAGATATTTCCATGTTCATAGAGATGGCGGTGTAGATATTTCCATATTCATTCCGATAGCGGTGCTGATATTTCCATGTTTATACAGGTAGCGGAGTAGATATTTCCATGTTTATACAGATAGCGGTGTAGATATTTCCATGTTTATACACATAGCGGTGTAGATATTTCCATGTTTATACAGATAGCGGTGTAGATATCTCCATCTTAATACAGATGGCGGTGTAGATATTTATATGTTCATACAGACGGCGGTGCAGATATTTCCATGTTCATTCAGATGGCGGTGTAGTTATTTCCAAATTCATTCAGATAGCGGTGTAGTTATTTCCATGTGTAAAGAGATAGCTGTGTAGATATTTCCATGTATATGCAGATAGCTGTGTAGATATTTCCATTTTCATGCAGATAGCGGTGTATATATTTCCCTGTTCAAACAGTTAGCGGTGTAGATATTTCCATGTTCATAAAGATAGATGTGTAGATATTTCCATGTTTACACAGATAGCGGTGAAGGTGTATGCATGTTTACACAGATAGCGGTGTAGATATTTCCATGTTTATACAGATAGCAGTGAAGATGTATGCATGTTTACACAGATAGCGGTGTAGACATTTCCATGTTCATACTGATAGCGGTGTAGATATTTCCATGTTCATCCAGATGTCTGTGTAGATATATCCATGTTCATACTGATGGTGGTGAATATATTTCCATGTTCATACAGATAGAGGTGTAGTTATTTCCATGTGTAAAGAGATAGCTGTGTAGATATTTCCATGTATATGCAGATAGCTGCGTAGATATTTCCATTTTCATGCAGATAGCGGTTTCGATATTTCCATGTTCAAACAGATAGCGGTGTAGATATTTCCAGGTTCATAGAAATAGCGGTGTAGATATTTCCATGTTTATACAGATAGCGGTGAAGATGTATGCATCTTTACACAGATAGCGGTGTAGATATTTCCATGTTCATACAGATGGCGGTGTAGATATTTCCATGTTTATAGAGATACCGGTGTAGTTATTTCCATGTGTAAAGAGATAGCTGTGTAGATATTTCCATGTATATGCAGATAGCTGTGTAGATATTTCCATTTTCATGCAGATAGCGGTGTATATATTTCCCTGTTCAAACAGTTAGCGGTGTAGATATTTCCATGTTCATAAAGATAGATGTGTAGATATTTCCATGTTCAAACAGATAGCGGTGTAGATATTTCCATGTTCATAGAGATAGCGGTGTAGATATTTCCATGTTTATACAGATAGCGGTGAAGATGTATGCATGTTTACACAGTTAGCGGTGTAGATATTTCTATGTTCATACAGATAGCGGTGTAGATATTTCCATGTTCATCCAGATGGCTGTGTAGATATATCCATGTTCATACAGATGGCGGTGAAGATATTTCCATGTTCATACAGATAGCGGTGTAGATATTTCCATGTTCATACAGATAGCGGTGTAGATATTTCCATGTTCATACAGACAGCGGTGTTGATATTTCCATGTTCATCCAGATGGCTGTGTAGATATATCTATGTTCATACAGATGGTGGTGAAGATATTTCCATGTTCATACAGATATCGGTGTAGATATTTCCATGTTCATACAGATAGCGGTGAAGTTATTTCCATGTTCATACAGATAGCGGTGCTGATATTTCCATGTTTATACAGGTAGCGGTGTAGATATTTCCATGTTTATACAGATAGCGGTGTAGATATTTCCATGTTTATACAGATAGCGGTGTAGATATATCCATGTTTATGGAGATAGCGGTGTAGATATCTCCTTCTTAATACAGATGGCCGTGTGGATATTTATATGTTCATACAGATGGCGGTGCGGATATTTCCATGTTCATACAGATGGTGGTGTAGATATTTCCATGTTCATACAGATGGCGGTGTAGATATTTCCATGTTTATAGAGACTGCGGTGTAGATATTTCCATGTGTAAAGAAATAGCTTTGTAAATATTTCCATGTATATGCAGATATTTGTGTAGATATTTCCATTTTCATGCAGATAGCGGTGTAGATATTTCCATGTTCAAACAGATAGCTGTGTAGATATTTCCATGTTCATACAGATAGCGGTGAAGATGTTTGCATGTTAACACAGACAGCGGTGTAGATATTTCCAAGTTCATAGAGATAGCGGTGTAGATATTTCCATGTTCATCCAGATGGCTGTGTAGATATATCCATGTTCATACAGATGGCGGTGAAGATATTTCCATGTTCATGCAGATAGCGGTGTAGATATTTCCATGTTCATAAAGATAGCGGTGTAGACATTTCCATGTTCATACTGATAGCGGTGTAGCTATTTCCATGTTCATACAGATAGAGGTGTAGATATTTCCATGTTCATCCAGATGGCTGTGTAGATATGTCCATGTTCATACAGATGGCGGTGAAGTTATTTCCATGTTCATACAGATGGCGGTGTAGATATTTCCATGTTCATACAGATAGCAGTGTAGATATTTCCATGTTCATACAGACAGCGGTGCTGTTACTTCCATGTTCATCCAGATGGCTGTGTAGATATATCCATGTTCATACAGATGGCGGTGAAGATATTTCCATGTTCATACAGATATCGGTGTAGGTATTTCCATGTTTATTCAGGTAGCCGTGTTGATATTTCTATGTTTATGCAGATAGCAGTGTAGATATTTCCATGTTTATACAGATAGCGGTGTAGATATTTTCATGATTATACAGATAGCGGTGTAGATATCTCCATCTTAATACAGATGGCGGTGTAGATATTTATATGCTCATACAGATGGCGGTGCAGATATTTCCATGTTCATTCAGATGGCGGTGTAGATATTTCCATGTTTATAGAGATTGCGGTGAAGATATTTCCATGTGTAAAGAAATAGCTTTGTAGATGTTTCCATGTAGATGCAGAGTGCTGTGTAGATATTTCCATTTTCATGCAGATAGCGGTGTAGATATTTCCATGTTCAAACAGATAGCTGTGTAGACATTTCCATGTTCATACAGATAGCGGTGTAGATATTTCCATGTTTATACAGATAGCAGTGAAGATGTATGCATGTTAACACAGATAGCGGTGTAGATATTTCCATGTTCATACAGATAGCGGTGTAGATATTTCCATATTCATCCAGATGGCTGTGTAGATATATACATGTTCATACAGATGGTGGTGAAGATATTTCCATGTTCATACAGATAGCGGTGTAGATATTTCCATTTTCATACAGATAGCGGTGTAGATATTTCCATGTTCATACAGATAGCGGTGTAGCTATTTCCATGTTCATACAGATAGCGGTGTAGATATTTCCATGTTCATCCAGATGGGTGTGTAGATAAATTCATGTTCATACAGATGGCGGTGAAGATATTTCCATGTTCATACAGATAGCGGTGTAGATATTTCCATGTTTATACAGATATCGGTGTAGATATTTCGATGTTTATATAGATAGCGGAGTAGATATCTCCATCTTAATACAGATGGCGGTGTAGATATTTATATGATCATACAGATGGCGGTGCAGATATTTCCATGTTCATACAGATGGCAGTGTAGATATTTCCATGTTTATAGAGATAGCGGTGTAGTTATTTCCATGTGTAAAGAGATAGCTGTATAGATATTTCCATGTATATGCAGATAGCTTTGTAGATATTTCCATTTTCATGCAGATAGCGATGTAGATATTTCCATGTTCAAACAGATGGCGGTGTAGATATTTCCATGTTCATACAGATAGCAGTGTAGATATTTCCATGTTTAAACAGATAGTGGTGAAGATGTATACATGTTTACAGAGATAGCGGTGTAGATATTTCCATGCTCATACAGATAGCGGTGTAGATATTTCCGTGTTCATCCAGATGGCTGTGTAGATATATCCATGTTCATACAGATGGCGGTGAAGATATTTCCATGTTCATACAGATAGCGGTGTAGATATTTCCATGTTCATACAGATAGTGGTGTAGATATTTCCATGTTCATACAGATAGCGGTGCTGATATTTCCATGTTCATCCAAATGCCTGTGTAGATATATCTATGTTCATACAGATGGTGGTGAAGATATTTCCATGTTCATACAGATATCGGTGTAGATATTTCCATGTTCATACAGATAGCGGTGAAGTTATTTCCATGTTCATACAGATAGCGGTGCTGATATTTCCATGTTTATACAGGTAGCGGTGTAGATATTTCCATGTTTATACAGATAGCGGTGTAGATATTTCCATGTTTATACAGATAGCGGTGTAGATATATCCATGTTTATGGAGATAGCGGTGTAGATATCTCCTTCTTAATACAGATGGCCATGTGGATATTTATATGTTCATACAGATGGCGGTGCGGATATTTCCATGTTCATACAGATGGTGGTGTAGATATTTCCATGTTCATACAGATGGCGGTGTAGATATTTCCATGTTTATAGAGACTGCGGTGTAGATATTTCCATGTGTAAAGAAATAGCTTTGTAAATATTTCCATGTATATGCAGATATTTGTGTAGATATTTCCATTTTCATGCAGATAGCGGTGTAGATATTTCCATGTTCAAACAGATAGCTGTGTAGATATTTCCATGTTCATACAGATAGCGGTGTAGATATTTCCATGTTTATACAGATAGCGGTGAAGATGTTTGCATGTTAACACAGACAGCGGTGTAGATATTTCCAAGTTCATAGAGATAGCGGTGTAGATATTTCCATGTTCATCCAGATGGCTGTGTAGATATATCCATGTTCATACAGATGGCGGTGAAGATATTTCCATGTTCATGCAGATAGCGGTGTAGATATTTCCATGTTCATAAAGATAGCGGTGTAGACATTTCCATGTTCATACTGATAGCGGTGTAGCTATTTCCATGTTCATACAGATAGAGGTGTAGATATTTCCATGTTCATCCAGATGGCTGTGTAGATATGTCCATGTTCATACAGATGGCGGTGAAGTTATTTCCATGTTCATACAGATGGCGGTGTAGATATTTCCATGTTCATACAGATAGCAGTGTAGATATTTCCATGTTCATACAGACAGCGGTGCTGTTACTTCCATGTTCATCCAGATGGCTGTGTAGATATATCCATGTTCATACAGATGGCGGTGAAGATATTTCCATGTTCATACAGATATCGGTGTAGGTATTTCCATGTTTATTCAGGTAGCCGTGTTGATATTTCTATGTTTATGCAGATAGCAGTGTAGATATTTCCATGTTTATACAGATAGCGGTGTAGATATTTTCATGATTATACAGATAGCGGTGTAGATATCTCCATCTTAATACAGATGGCGGTGTAGATATTTATATGCTCATACAGATGGCGGTGCAGATATTTCCATGTTCATTCAGGTGGCGGTGTAGATATTTCCATGTTTATAGAGATTGCGGTGAAGATATTTCCATGTGTAAAGAAATAGCTTTGTAGATGTTTCCATGTAGATGCAGAGTGCTGTGTAGATATTTCCATTTTCATGCAGATAGCGGTGTAGATATTTCCATGTTCAAACAGATAGCTGTGTAGACATTTCCATGTTCATACAGATAGCGGTGTAGATATTTCCATGTTTATACAGATAGCGGTGAAGATGTATGCATGTTAACACAGATAGCGGTGTAGATATTTCCATGTTCATACAGATAGCGGTGTAGATATTTCCATATTCATCCAGATGGCTGTGTAGATATATACATGTTCATACAGATGGTGGTGAAGATATTTCCATGTTCATACAGATAGCGGTGTAGATATTTCCATTTTCATACAGATAGCGGTGTAGATATTTCCATGTTCATACAGATAGCGGTGTAGCTATTTCCATGTTCATACAGATAGCGGTGTAGATATTTCCATGTTCATCCAGATGGGTGTGTAGATAAATTCATGTTCATACAGATGGCGGTGAAGATATTTCCATGTTCATACAGATAGCGGTGTAGATATTTCCATGTTTATACAGATATCGGTGTAGATATTTCGATGTTTATATAGATAGCGGAGTAGATATCTCCATCTTAATACAGATGGCGGTGTAGATATTTATATGATCATACAGATGGCGGTGCAGATATTTCCATGTTCATACAGATGGCAGTGTAGATATTTCCATGTTTATAGAGATAGCGGTGTAGTTATTTCCATGTGTAAAGAGATAGCTGTATAGATATTTCCATGTATATGCAGATAGCTTTGTAGATATTTCCATTTTCATGCAGATAGCGATGTAGATATTTCCATGTTCAAACAGATGGCGGTGTAGATATTTCCATGTTCATACAGATAGCAGTGTAGATATTTCCATGTTTAAACAGATAGTGGTGAAGATGTATACATGTTTACAGAGATAGCGGTGTAGATATTTCCATGCTCATACAGATAGCGGTGTAGATATTTCCGTGTTCATCCAGATGGCTGTGTAGATATATCCATGTTCATACAGATGGCGGTGAAGATATTTCCATGTTCATACAGATAGCGGTGTAGATATTTCCATGTTCATACAGATAGTGGTGTAGATATTTCCATGTTCATACAGATAGCGGTGCTGATATTTCCATGTTCATCCAAATGCCTGTGTAGATATATCTATGTTCATACAGATGGTGGTGAAGATATTTCCATGTTCATACAGATATCGGTGTAGATATTTCCATGTTCATACAGATAGCAGTGTAGGTATTTCCATGTTCATACAGATAGCGGTGCTGATATTTCCATGTTTATACAGGTAGCGGTGTATATATTTCCATGTTTATACAGATAGTGGTGTAGATATTTCCATGTTTATACAGATAGCGGTGTAGATATTTCCATGTTTATACAGATAGCGGTGTAGATATCTCCATCTTAATAGAGATGGCGGTGTAGATATTTATATGTTCATACAGATGGCGGTGCAGATATTTCCATGTTCATACAGATGTCGGTGTAGATATTTCTATGTTTATAGAGATAGCGGTGTAGTTATTTCCATGTGTAAAGAAATAGCTTTGTAGATATTTCCATGTATATGCAGATAGCTCTGTAGATATTTCCATTTTTATGCAGATAGCGGTGTAGATATTTCCATGTTCAAACAGATAGCGGTGTAGATATTTCCATGTTCATACAGATAGCAGTGTAGATATTTCCATGTTTATACAGATAGCGGTGAACATGTATGCATGTTAACACAGATAGCGGTGAAGATATTTCAATGTTCATGCAGATAGCGGTGTAGATATTTCCATGTTCATACAGATAGCGGTGTAGATATTTCCATGTTCATACAGATAGCGGTGTAGCTATTTCCAAGTTCATACAGATAGCGGTGTAGATATTTCAATGTTCATCCAGATGGCTGTGTAGATATGTCCATGTTCATACAGATGGCGGTGTAGATATTTCCATGTTTATACAGATATCGGTGTAGATATTTCCATGTTTATACAGATAGCGGTGTAGATATCTCCATCTTAATACAGATGGCGGTGTAGATAATTATAAGATCATACAGATGGCGGTGCAGATATTTCCATGTTCATACAGATGGCGGTGTAGATATTTCCATGTTTATAGAGATAGCGGTGTAGTTATTTCCATGTGTAAAGAGATAGCTGTATAGGTATTTCCATGTATATGCAGATAGCTTTGTAGATATTTCCATTTTCATGCAGATAGCGGTGTAGATATTTCCATGTTCAAACAGATAGCGGTGTAGATATTTCCATGTTCATACAGGTAGCAGTGTACATATTTCCAGGTTTAAACAGATAGTGGTGAAGATGTATACATGTTTACACAGATAGCGGTGTAGATATTTCCATGCTCATACAGATAGCAGTGTAGATATTTCCGTGTTCATCCAGATGGCTGTGTAGATATATCCATGTTCATACAGATGGCGGTGAAGATATTTCCATGTTCATACAGATGGCGGTGTAGATATTTCCATGTTCATACAGACAGCGGTGCTGATATTTCCATGTTCATCCAGATGGCTGTGTAGATATATCTATGTTCATACAGATGGTGGTGAAGATATTTCCATGTTCATACAGATATCGGTGTAGATATTTCCATGTTCATACAGATAGCAGTGTAGGTTTTTCCATGTTAATACAGATAGCGGTGCTGATATTTCCATGTTTATACAGGTAGCGGTGTAGATATTTCCATGTTTATACAGATAGCGGTGTAGATATCTCTATCTTAAAACAAATGGCGGTGTAGATATTTCCATGTTCATACAGACGGCGGTGTAGATATTTCCATGTTCATACAGATAGCAGTGTAGTTATTTCCAAGTGTAAAGAGATAGCTGTGTAGATATTTCCATTTATATGCAGATAGCTGTGTAGATATTTCCATTTTCATGCAGTTAGCGGTGTATATATTTCCCTGTTCAAACAGATAGCGGTGTAGATATTTCAATGTTCATACAGATAGAGGTGTAGATATTTCCATGTTCATACAGATAGTGGTGTAGATATTTCCATGTTCATACAGATAGCGGTGTAGCTATTTCCATGTTCATACAGATAGCAGTGTAGATATTTCCATGTTCATAGAGAAAGCGGTGTAGATATTTACATGTTCATACAGATAGCGGTGTAGATATTTCCATGTTTATACAGGTTGCGGTGTAGATATTTCCATGTTTATACAGATACTGATGTAGATATTTCCATGTTTATTCAGATAGCGGTGTAGATATTTCCAAGTTTATACAGATAGCGGTGTAGATATCTCCATCTTAATACAGATGGCGGTGTAGATATTTATATGTTCATACAGATGGCGGTGCAGATACTTCCATGTTCATGTAGATGGCGGTGTAGATATTTCCATGTTTATAGAGATAGCGGTGTAGTTATTTCCATGTGTAAAGAGATAGCTTTGAAGATATTTCCAAGTGTATGCAGATAGCTGTGTAGATATTTCCATTTTCAAGCAGATAGCGGTGTAGATATTTCCATGTTCAAACAGATAGTGGTGTAGATATTTCCATGTGCATACAGATAGCGGTGTAGATATTTCCATGTTTATACAGATAGCGGTGAAGGTTTATGCATGTTTACAAGGATAGCAGTGTAGATGTTTCCATGTTCATGCAGATAGCGGTGTAGATATTTCCATGTTCATACAGATAGCGGTGTAGATATTTCAATGTTCATACAGATAGCGGTTTAGATATTTCCGTGTTCATACCGATAGCGGTGCTGATATTTCCATGTTTATACAGGTAGCGATGTAGATATTTCCATGTTTGTACAGATAGCGGTGTAGATATTTCCATGTTTATACAGATAGCAGTGTAGATATTTCCATGTTTATACAGATATCGGTGTAGATATCTCCTTAATACAGATGGCGGTGTAGATATTTATATGTTCATACAGATGGCGGTGCAGATATATCCATGTTCATACAGTTGGCGGTGAAGTTATTTCCATGTTCATACAGATGGCGGTGTAGATATTTCCATGTTCATACAGATAGCAGTGTAGATATTTCCATGTTCATACAGACAGCGGTGCTGTTACTTCCATGTTCATCCAGATGGCTGTGTAGATATATCCATGTTCATACAGATGGCGGTGAAGATATTTCCATGTTCATACAGATATCGGTGTAGGTATTTCCATGTTTATTCAGGTAGCCGTGTTGATATTTCTATGTTTATGCAGATAGCAGTGTAGATATTTCCATGTTTATACAGATAGCGGTGTAGATATTTTCATGATTATACAGATAGCGGTGTAGATATCTCCATCTTAATACAGATGGCGGTGTAGATATTTATATGCTCATACAGATGGCGGTGCAGATATTTCCATGTTCATACAGATAGCGGTGTAGTTATTTCCATGTGTAAAGAGATAGCTGTGTAGATCTTCCCATGTATATTCAGATAGCTGTGTAGATATTTCCATTTTCATGCAGATAGCGGTTTATATATTTCCCTGTTCAAACAGATAGCGGTGTAGATATTTCCATGTTCATACAGATAGTTGTGTAGATATTTCCATGTTCATACAGATAGCGGTGTAGCTATTTCCATGTTCATACAGATAGCGGTGTGGATATTTCCATGTTCATAGAGATAGCGGTGTAGATATTTCCATGTTCATACAGATAGCGGTGCTGATATTTCCATGTTTATACTGGTAGCGGTGTAGATATTTCCATGTTTATACAGATAGCGGTGAAGATGTATGCATGTTTACACATATAGCGTTGTACATATTTTCATGTTCATCCAGATGGCTGTGTAGATATTTCCATGTTCATACAGATAGCGGTGTAGATATTTCCATGTTCATCCAGATGGCTGTGTAGATATATCCATGTTCATACAGATGGCAGTGAAAATATTTCCATATTCATACAGATAGCGGTGTAGATATTTCCAGGTTCATACAGATAGCGGTGTAGATATTTCCGTGTTCATACCGATAGCGGTGCTGATATTTCCATGTTTATACAGGTAGCGGTGTAGATATTTCCATGTTTATACAGATAGCGGTGTAGATATTTCCATGTTTATACAGATAGCAGAGTAGATATTTCCATGTTTATACAGATAGCGGTGTAGATATCTCTTTCTTAATACAGATGGCAGTGTAGATATTTATATGTTCATAGAGATGGCGGTGCAGATATTTCCATGTTCATACAGATGGCGGTGTAGATATTTCCATGTTCATACAGATAGCGGTGTAGTTATTTCCATGTGTAAAGAGATAGCTGTATAGATATTTCCATGTATATGCAGATAGCTGTGTAGATATTTCCATTTTCATGCAGATAGCGGTGTATATATTCCCCTGTTCAAACAGATAGCGGTGTAGATATTTCCATGTTCATACAGATAGTGTTGTAGATATTTCCATGTTCATACAGATAGCGCTGTAGATATTTCCATGTTCATCCAGATGGCTGTGTAGATATATCCATGTTCATACAGATAGCGGTGTAGATATTTCCATGTTCATACAGATAGTGGTGTAGATATTTCCATGTTCATACAGATAGCGGTGTAGCTATTTCCATGTTCATACAGATAGCGGTGTAGATATTTCCATGTTTATACAGATAGCGGTGAAGATGTATGCATGTTTACAAGGATAGCAGTGTAGATGTTTCCATGTTCATGCAGATAGCGGTGTAGATATTTCCATGTTCATACAGATAGCGGTGTATGTATTTCCATGTTCATACAGATAGCGGTGTAGATATTTCCATGTTCATCCAGATGGCTGTGTAGATATATCCATGTTCATACAGATAGCGGTGTAGATATTTCCATGTTCATCCAGATGGCTGTGTAGCTATTTCCGTGTTCATACAGATAGTGGTGTAGATATTTCCATGTTCATACAGATAGCGGTGTAGATATTTCCATTTTCATGCAGATAGCGGTGTATATATTTCCCTGTTCAAACAGTTATCGGTGTAGATATTTCCATGTTCATAAAGATAGCGGTGTAGATATTTCCATGTTTATACTGATAGCGGTGAAGATGTATGCATGTTTACACAGATAGCCGTGTGCATATTTCCATGTTCATCCAGATGGCTGTGTAGATATATCCATGTTCATACAAATGGCGGTGTAGATATTTCCATGTTCATACAGATAGCGGTGTAGTTATTTCCATGTGTAAAGAGATACCTGTGTAGATATTTCTATGTATATGCAGATAGCTGTGTAGCAATTTCCATTTTCATGCAGACAGCGGTGTATATATTTCCCTGTTCAAACAGATAGCGGTGTATATATTTCCATGTTCATACAGATAGCGGTGTAGATATTTCCATGTTCATACAGGTAGCTGTGTAGATATTTCCATGTTCATACAGATAGCGGTGCTGATATTTCCATGTTTTTACAGTAGTGGTGAAGCTATTTCCATGTTTATACAGATAGCGGTGAAGATATTTCCATGTTTATACAGATAGCGGTGTAGATATCTCCATCTTAATACAGATGGCGGTGTAGATATTTATATGTTCATACAGATGGCGGTTCAGATATTTCCATTTTCATACAGATGGCGGTGTAGATATTTCCATGTTCATACAGATAGCGGTGTAGTTATTTCCATGTGTAAAGAGATAGCTGTGCAGATATTTCCATGTATATGCAGATAGCTTTGTAGATATTTCCATTTTCATGCAGATAGCGGTGTATATATTTCCCTGTTCAAACAGTTAGCGGTGTTGATATTTCCATGTTCAGAAAGATAGCGGTGTAGATATTTCCATGTTTATACAGATAGAGGTGAAGATGTATGCATGTTTACACAGATAGCGTTGTAGATATTTCCATGTTCATCCAGATGGCTGTGTAGATATATCCATGTTCATACAGATAGCGGTGTAGATATTTCCATGTTCATACAGATAGCGGTGCAGATATTTCCATGTTCATCCAGATGGCTGTGTAGATATATCCATGTTCATACAGATGGCGGTGAAGATATTTCCATGTTCATACAGATAGCGGTGTAGATATTTCCATGTTCATACAGAAAGCGGTGTAGATATTTCCATGTTCAAACAGATAGCGGTGTATGTATTTCCATGTTCATACAGATAGCGGTGTAGATATTTCCACTTTCAAGCACATAGCGGTGTATATATTTCCATGTTCAAACTGTTAGCGGTGTAGATATTTCCATGTTCATAAAGATAGCGGTGTAGATATTTCCATGTTTATACAGATAGCGGTGAAAATGTATGCATGTTTACACAGATAGCGGTGTAGATATTTCCATGTTCATCCACATGGCTGTTTAGATATATCCATGTTCATACAGAGAGCGGTGTAGATATTTCCATGTTCATACAGATAGCGGTGTAGATATTTCCATGTTCATACAGATAGCGGTGTATATATTTCCATGTTCATACAGATAGCGGTGTAGATATTTCCATGTTCATCCAGATGGCTGTGTAGATATTTCCATGTTCATTCAGATAGCGGTGTAGATATTTCCATGTTCATACAGATAGCGGTGTAGATATTTCCATGTTCATCCAGATGGCTGCGTAGAAATATCCATGTTCATACAGATGGAGGTGAAGATATTTATATGTTCATACAGATGGCGGTGCAGATATTTCCATGTTCATACAGATAGCGGTGTAGATATTTCCATGTTCATACAGATAGCGGTGTAGATATTTCCATGTTCATACAGATAGCGGTGTATGTATTTCCATGTTCATACAGATAGCGGTGTAGATATTTCCATTTTTATGCAGATAGCAGTGTATATATTTCCCTGTTCAAACAGTTAGCTGTTTAGATATTTCCATGTTCATAAAGATAGCAGTGTAGATATTTCCATGTTTATACAGATAGCGGTGAAAATGTATGCATGTTTACACAGATAGCGGTGTAGATATTTCCATGTTCACCATAATGCTGTGTAGATATATCCATGTTCAAACAGATGGCGGTGAAGATATTTCCATGTTCATACAGATAGCGGTGTAGATATTTCCATGTTCATACAGAAAGCGGTGTAGATATTTCCATGTTCAAACAGATAGCAGTGTATGTATTTCCATGTTCATACAGTTAGCGGTGTATATATTTCCATTTTCAAGCAGATAGCGGTGTATATACTTCCATGTTCAAACAGTCAGCGGTGTAGATATTTCCATGTTCATAAAGATAGCGGAGTAGATATTTCCATGTTTATACAGATAGCGGTGAAAATGTAGGCATGTTTACACAGATAGCGGTGTAGATATTTCCATGTTCATCCAGATAGCTGTGTAGATATATCCATGTTCATATAGATGGCGGTGAAAATATTTCCATGTTCATACAGATAGCGGTGTAGATATTTCCATGTTCATACAGATAGCGGTGTAGATATTTCCATGTTCATACAGATAGCGGTGTAGATATTTCCATGTTCATACAGATGGCTGTGTAGATATTTCCATGTTCATACAGATAGCGGTGTAGATATTTCCATGTTCATACAGATAGCGGTGTAGATATTTCCATGTTCATACAGATAGCGGTGTAGATATTTCCATGTTCATACAGATAGCGGTGTAGATATTTCCATGTTCGTCCAGATGGCTGTGTAGATATTTCCATGTTCCTACAGATAGCGGTGTAGATATTTCCATGTTCATACAGATAGCGGTGTAGATATTTCAATGTTCATACAGATGGCGATGTAGATATTTCCATTTTCATACAGATAGTGGTGTAGTTATTTCCATGTGTAAAGAGATACCTTTGTAGATATTTCCATGGATATGCAGATAGCTGTGTAGCAATTTCCATTTTCATGCAGACAGCGGTGTATATATTTCCCTGTTCAAACAGATAGCGGTGTAGATATTTCCATGTTCATACAGATGGTGGTGTAGATATTTCCATGTTCATACAGATAGCGGTGTATATATTTCCATGTTCATACAGATAGCGGTGCTGATATTTCCATGTTCATACTGATAGCGGTATAGATATTTCCATGTTCATCCAGATGGCTGTGTAGATATATCCATGCTCATACATACAGATGGCAGAGAAGATATTTCCATGTTCATACAGATAGCGGTGTAAATATTTCCATGTTCATACAGATAGCGGTGTAGATATTTCCATGTTCATCCAGACGGCTGTGTAGATATATCCATGTTCATACAGATGGCGGAGAAGATATTTCCATGTTCATACAGATAGCGGTGTAGATATTTCCATGTTCAAACAGATAGCGGTGTAGATATTTCAATGTTCGTACAGATAGCGGTGTAGATATTTCCATGTTCATCCAGATGGCTGTGTAGATATATCCTTGTTCATACAGATGGCGGTGAAGATATTTCCATGTTCATACAGATAGCGGTGTAGATATTTCCATGTTCATACAGATAGCGGTGTAGCTATTTCCATGTTCAAACAGATAGCGGTGTAGATATTTCCATGTTCATAGAGATAGCGGTGTAGATATTTACATGTTCATACAGATATCGGTGCTGATATTTCCATGTTTATACAGGTAGCTGTGTACATATTTCCATGTTTATACAGATAGCGGTGTAGATATTTCCATGTTCATACAGATAGCGGTGTAGATATTTCCATGTTTATACAGATAGCGGTGTAGATATCTCCTTCTTAATACAGATGGCGGTGTAGAAATTTACATGTTCATACAGATGGCGGCGCCGATATTTCCATGTTCATACAGATGGCGGTGTAGATATTTCCATGTTTATAGAGATAGCGGTGAAGTTATTTCCATGTGTAAAGAGATAGCTGTGTAGATATTCCAATGTATATGCAGATAGCTGTGTAGATATTTCCATTTTCATGCAGATAGTGGTGTAGATATTTCCATGTTCAAACAGATAGCGATGTAGATATTTCCATGTTCATACAGATAGCGGTGCAGATATTTCCATGTTTATACAGATAGCGGTGAAGATGTATGCATGTTTACACATATAGCTGTGTTGATATTTCCATGTTCATACCGATAGTGGTGTAGATATTTCCATGTTCATCCAGATGGCTTTGTAGACATATCCATGTTCATTCAGATGGCGGTGAAGATATTTCCATGTTGATACAGATAGCGGTGTAGACATTTCCAAGTTCATACAGATAGCGGTGTAGATATTTCCATGTTCATACAGATGGCTGTGTAGATATATCCATGTTCATACAGATGGCGGTGAAGATATTTCCATGTTCATAGAGATGGCGGTGTAGATATTTCCATATTCATTCCGATAGCGGTGCTGAAATTTCCATGTTTATGCAGGTAGCGGTGTAGATATTTCCATGTTTATACAGATAGCGGTGTAGATATTTCCATGTTTATACACATATCGGTGTAGATATTTCCATGTTTATACAGATAGCGGTGTAGATATCTCCATCTTAATACAGATGGCGGTGTAGATATTTATATGTTCATACAGATGGCGGTGCAGATATTTCCATGTTCATACAGATGGCAGTGTAGATATTTCCAAATTCATACAGATAGCGTTGTAGTTATTTCCATGTGTAAAGTGATAGCTGTGTAGATATTTCCATGTATATGCAGATAGCTGTGTAGATATTTCCATTTTCATGCAGATAGCCGTGAATATATTTCCCTGTTCAAACAGTTAGCGGTGTACATATTTCCATGTTCATAAAGATAGCTTTGTAGATATTTCCATGTTTATACAGATAGCGGTGAAGATGTATGCATGTTCACACAGATAGCGGTGTATATATTTCCATGTTTATACAGATAGCGTTGAAGATGTATGCATGTTTACACACATAGCGGTGTAGATATTTCCATGTTCATACTGATAGCGGTGTAGATATTTCCATGTTCATCCAGATGGCTGTGTAGATATGTCCATGTTCATACAGATGGCGGTGAAGATATTTCCATGTTCATTCAGATATAGGTGTAGTTATTTCCATGTGTAAAGAGATAGCTGTGTAGATATTTCCATGTATATGCAGATAGCTGTGTAGATATTTCCATTTTCATGCAGATAGCGGTTTAGATATTTCCATGATCAAACAGATAGCGTTGTAGATATTTCCATGTTCATAGAGACAGCGGTGTAGATATTTCCATGTTTATACAGATAGCGGTGAAGATGTATGCATGTTTACACAGATAGCAGTGTAGATAGTTCCATGTTCATACAGATAGCGGTGTAGATATTTCCATGTTCATCCAGATGGCTGTGTAGATATATCCATGTTCATACAGATGGCGGT
Source organism: Gorilla gorilla gorilla (assembly GCF_029281585.2). Taxonomy (NCBI): domain Eukaryota; kingdom Metazoa; phylum Chordata; class Mammalia; order Primates; family Hominidae; genus Gorilla; species Gorilla gorilla. The sequence goes on along the minus strand of NC_073244.2, from coordinate 873,117 downwards.
GAAGATATTTCCATGTTTATACAGTTAGCGGTGTAGATATTTCCATGTTCATACAGATAGCGGTGTAGATATTTCCATGTTCATACAGACAGCGGTGTTGATATTTCCATGTTCATCCAGATGGCTGTGTAGATATATCTATGTTCATACAGATGTTGGTGAAGATATTTCCATGTTCATACAGGTATCGGTGTAGATATTTCCATGTTCATCCAGATGGCTGTGTAGATATATCCATGTTCATACAGATGGCGGTGAAGATATTTCCATGTTCATACAGTTAGCGGTGTAGATATTTCCATGTTCATACAGATAGCGGTGTAGATATTTCCATGTTCATACAGACAGCGGTGTTGATATTTCCATGTTCATCCAGATGGCTGTGTAGATATGTCTATGTTCATACAGATGTTGGTGAAGATATTTCCATGTTCATACAGGTATCGGTGTAGATATTTCCATGTTCATACAGATAGCGGTGTATTTATTTCCATGTTCATACAGATAGTGGTGCTGATATTTCCATGTTTATACAGGTAGCGGTGTAGATATTTCCATTTTTATACAGATAGCGGTGTAGATATTTCCATGTTTATACAGATAGCGGTGTAGATATTTCCATGTTTATACAGATAGCGGTGTAGATATCTCCATCTTAATACAGATGGCCGTGTGGATATTTATATGTTCATACAGATGGCAGTGCGGATATTTCCATGTTCATACAGATGGTGGTGTAGATATTTCCATGTTCATACAGATAGCGGTGTAGTTATTTCCATGTGTAAAGACATAGCTGTGTAGATATTTCCAGGTATATGCAGATAGCTGTGTAGATATTTCCATTTTCATGCAGATAGCGGTGTAGATATTTCCATGTTCAAACAGATAGCGGTGTAGATATTTCCATGTTCACACAGATAGCGGTGTAGATATTTCCATGTTTATACAGATTGCGGTGAAGATGTATGCATATTTACACAGATAGCTGTGTAGATATTTCCATGTTCATAAAGATAGCGGTGTAGATATTTCCATGTTTATACACACAGCGGTGAAGATGTATGCATGTTTACAAAGATAGCGGTGTATATATTTCCATGTTCATCCAGATGGCTGTGTAGATATATCCATGTTCATACAGATAGCGGTGTAGATATTTCCATTTTCAAGCACATAGCGGTGTATATATTTCCCTGTTCAAACAGTTAGCGGTGTAGATATTTCCATGTTCATACAGATAGCGGTGTAGATATTTCCATGTTTATACAGATAGCGGTGAAGATGTATGCATGTTTAAACACATAGCGGTGTAGATATTTCCATGTTCATCCAGATGGCTGGGTAGATATTTCCATGTTCATACAGATGGCGGTGAAGATATTTCCATGTTCATACAGATAGCGGTGTAGATATTTCCATGTTCATACAGATAGCGGTGTAGATGTTTCCATGTATATGCAGATAGCTGTGTAGATATTTTCATTTTCATGTAGATAGTGGTGTAGATATTTCCATGTTCAAACAGATAGCGGTGTAGATATTTCCATGTTCATGCAGATAGCGGTGTAGATATTTCCATGTTTATACAGAAAGCGGTGAAGTTGTATGCATGTTTACACAGATAGCGGTGTAGATATTTCCATGTTCATACAGATAGCGGTGTAGATATTTCCATGTTCATCCAGATGGCTGTGTAGACATATCCATGTTCATACAGATGGCGGTGAAGATATTTCCATGTTCATACAGATAGCGGTGTAGATATTTCCATGTTCATACAGAAGAGGTGTAGATATTTCCATGTTCATACAGATGGCTGTGTAGGTATATCCATGTTCATACAGATGGCGGTGAAGATATTTCCATGTTCATAGAGATGGCGGTGTAGATATTTCCATATTCATTCCGATAGCGGTGCTGATATTTCCATGTTTATGCAGGTAGCGGTGTAGATATTTCCATGTTTATACACATAGCGGTGTAGATATTTCCATGTTTATACAGATAGTGGTGTAGATATCTACATCTTAATACAGATGGCGGTGTAGATATTTATATGTTCATACAGATGGCGGTGCAGATATTTCCATGTTCATACAGATGGCGGTGTAGATATTTCCAAATTCATACAGATAGCGGTGTAGTTATTTCCATGTGTAAAGTGATAGCTGTGTAGATATTTCCATGTATATGCAGATAGCTGTGTAGATATTTCCATTTTCATGCAGATAGCCGTGAATATATTTCCCTGTTCAAACAGTTAGCGGTGTACATATTTCCATGTTCATAAAGATAGCTGTGTAGATATTTCCATGTTTATACAGATAGCGGTGAAGATGTATGCATGTTTACACAGATAGCGGTGTAGATATTTCCATGTTTATACAGATAGCGGTGAAGATGTATGCATGTTTACACACATAGCGGTGTAGATATTTCCATGTTCATACTGATTGCGGTGTAGATATTTCCATGTTCATCCAGATGGCTGTGTAGATATGTCCATGTTCATACAGATGGCGGTGAAGATATTTCCATGTTCATTCAGATAGAGGTGTAGTTATTACCATGTGTAAAGAGATAGCTGTGTAGATATTTCCATGTATATGAAGATAGCTGTGTAGATATTTCCATTTTCATGCAGATAGCGGTTTAGATATTTCCATGTTCTAACAGATAGCGTTGTAGATATTTCCAAGTTCATAGAGATAGCGGTGTAGATATTTCCATGTTTATACAGATTGCGGTGAAGATGTATGCATGTTTACACAGATAGCGGTGTAGATATTTCCATGTTCATACAGATAGCGGTGTAGATCTTTCCATGTTCATCCAGATGGCTGTGTAGATATATCCATGTTCATACAGATGGCGGTGAAGATATTTCCATGTTCATACAGATAGCGGAGTAGATATTTCCATGTTCATACAGATAGCGGTGTAGATATTTCCATGTTCATACAGACAGCGGTGTTGATATTTCCATGTTCATCCAGATGGCTGTGTAGATATATCTATGTTCATACAGATGTTGGTGAAGATATTTCCATGTTCATACAGATATTGGTGTAGATATTTCCATGTTCATACAGATAGCGGTGTAGTTATTTCCATGTTCATACAGATAGCAGTGCTGATATTTCCATGTTTATACAGGTAGCGGTGTAGATATTTCCATGTTTATACAGATAGCGGTGTAGATATTTCCATGTTTATACAGATAGCGGTGTAGATATTTCCATGTTTATACAGATAGCGGTGTAGGCATCTCCATCTTAATACAGATGGCCGTGTGGATATTTATATGTTCAGACAGATGGCAGTGCGGATATTTCCATGTTTATACAGATGGTGGTGTAGATATTTCCATGTTCATACAGATAGCGGTGTAGTTTTTTCCATGTGTAAAGAGATAGCTGTGTAGATATTTCCATGTATATGCAGATAGCTGTGTAGATATTTCCATTTTCATGCAGATAGCGGTGTAGATATTTCCATGTTCAAACAGATAGCGGTGTAGATATTTCCATGTTCACACAGATAGCGGTGTAGATATTTCCATGTTTATACAGATAGCGGTGTAGATATTTCCATGTTCATACAGATAGCGGTGTAGATATTTCCATGTTCATACAGATAGCGGTATATGTATTTCCATGTTCATAGAGATAGCGGTGTAGATATTTCCATTTTCATGCACATAGCGGTGTATATATTTCCCTGTTCAAACACTTAGCGGTGTAGATATTTCCATGTTCATACAGATAGCGGTGTAGATATTTCCATGTTTATACAGATAGCGGTGAAGATGTATGCATGTTTACACACATAGCGGTGTAGATAATTCCATGTTCATCCAGATGGCTGTGTAGATATATCCCTGTTCATACAGATGGCGGTGAAGATATTTCCATGTTCATACAGATAGCGGTGTAGATATTTCCATGTTCATACAGATAGCGGTGTAGATATTTCCATGTATATGCAGATAGCTGTGTAGATATTTCCATTTTCATGTAGATAGTGGTGTAGATATTTCCATGTTCAAACAGATAGCGGTGTAGATATTTCCATGTTCATACAGATAGCGGTGTAGATATTTCCATGTTCATCCAGATGGCTGTGTAGACATATCCATGTTCATACAGATGGCGGTGAAGATATTTCCATGTTCATACAGATAGCGGTGTAGATATTTCCATGTTCATACAGATAGCGGTGTAGATATTTCCATGTTAATACAGATGGCTGTGTAGATATATCCATGTACATACAGATGGCGGTTTAGATATTTCCATGTTCATACTGATAGCGGTGTAGATATTTCCATGTTCATCCAGATGGCTGTGTAGACATATCCATGTTCATACAGATGGCGGTTTAGATATTTCCATGTTCATTCCGATAGCGGTGCTGATATTTCCATGTTTATACAGGTAGCGGTGTAGATATTTCCATGTTTATACAGATAGCGGTGTAGATATTTCCATGTTTATACACAGAGCTGTGTAGATATTTCCATGTTTATACAGATAGCGGTGTAGATATCTCCATCTTAATACAGACGGCTTTGTAGATATTTATATGTTCATACAGATGGCGGTGCAGATATTTCCATCTTCATACAAATGGCGGTGTAGATATTTCCATATTCATACAGATAGCGGTGTAGTTATTTCCATGTGTAAAGAGATAGCTGCGTAGATATTTCCATGTATATGTAGATAGCTGTGTAGATATTTCCATTTTCATGCAGATAGCGGTGTATATATTTCGCTGTTCAAACAGTTACCGGTGTAGAGATTTTCATGTTCATGAAGATAGCGGTGTAGATATTTCCATGTTTATACAGATAGCGGTGCAGATATTTCCATGTTCATCCAGATGGCTGTGTAGATATTTCCATGTTCATACAGATGGCGGTGAAGATATTTCCATGTTCATACAGATAGTGGTGTAGATATTTCCATGTTCATACATAAAGCGGTGTAGATATTTCCATGTTCAAACAGATAGCGGTGTATGTATTTCCATCTTCATACAGATAGCGGTGTAGATATTTCCATTTTCAAGCAGATAGCGGTGTATATATTTCCATGTTCAAACAGTTAGCGGTGTAGATATTTCCATGTTCATAAAGATAGCGGTGTAGATATTTCCAAGTTTATAGAGATAGCGGTGAAAATGTATGCATGTTTACACAGATAGCGGTGTAGATATTTCCATGTTCATCCAGATGGCTGTGTAGATATATCCATGTTCATACAGATGGCGGTGAATATATTTCCATGTTCATACAGATAGCGGTGTAGATATTTCCATGTTCACACAGATAGCGGTGTAGATATTTCCATGTTCATACAGATAGCGGTGTATGTATTTCCATGTTCATACAGATAGCGGTGTAGATATTTCCATGTTCATCCAGATGGCTGTGTAGATATTTCCATGTTCATACAGATAGCGGTGTAGATATTTCCATGTTCATACAGATAGCGGTGTAGATATTTCCATGTTCATCCAGATGGCTGCGTAGATATATCCATGTTCATACAGATGGCGGTGAAGATATTTCCATGTACATACAGATAGCGGTGTAGATATTGCCATGTACATGCCGATCGCGGTGCTGATACTTCCATGTTTATACAGGTAGCGGTGTACCTATTTCCGTGTTTATAAAGATGGCTGTGTAGATATATCCATGTTCATACAGATGGCGGTGTAGATATTTCCATGTTCATACAGATAGCGGTTTAGATATTTCCATGTTCATCCAGATGGCTGTGTAGATATATCCATGTTCATACAGATGGCGGAGAAGATATTTCCATGTTCATACAGATGGCGGTGTAGATATTTCCATGTTCATACAGATAGCGGTGTAGATATTTCCATGTTCATACAGATAGCGGTGTAGATATTTCCATGTTCCTACAGATAACGGTGTATGTATTTCCATGTTCATACAGATAGCGGTGTAGATATTTCCATTTTCATGCAGATAGTGGTGTATATATTTCCCTGTTCAAACAGTTATCGGTTTAGATATTTCCATGTTCATAAAGATAGCGGTGTAGATATTTCCATGTTTATACTGATAGCGGTGAAGATGTATGCATGTTTACACAGATAGCCGTGTGCATATTTCCATGTTCATCCAGATGGCTGTGTAGATATATCCATGTTCATACAGATAGCGGTGTAGATATTTCCATGTTCATACAGATAGCGGTGCAGATATTTCCATGTTCATCCAGATGGCTGTGTAGATATATCCATGTTCATACAGATGGCGGTGAAGATATTTCCATGTTCATACAGATAGCGGTGTAGATATTTCCATGTTCATACAGAAAGCGGTGTAGATATTTCCATGTTCAAACAGATAGCGTTGTATATATTTCCATGTTCATACAGATAGCGGTGTAGATATTTCCATGTTCATGCAGATGGCTGCGTAGATATATCCATGTTCATACAGATGGCGGTGAAGATATTTATATGTTCATACAGATGGCGGTGCAGATATTTCCATGTTCATACGGATAGCGGTGTAGATATTTCCATGTTCATACAGATAGCGGTGTAGATATTTCCATGTTCATACAGATAGCGGTGTATGTATTTCCATGTTCATACAGATAGCGGTGTAGATATTTCCATTTTTATGCAGATAGCAGTGTATATATTTCCCTGTTCAAACAGTTAGCGGTTTAGATATTTCCATGTTCTTAAAGATAGCAGTGTAGATATTTCCATGTTTATACAGATAGCGGTGAAAATGTATGCTTGTTTACACAGATAGCGGTTTAGATATTTCCATGTTCATCCAGAATGCTGTGTAGATATATCCATGTTCATACAGATGGCGGTGAAGATATTTCCATGTTCATACAGATAGCGGTGTAGATATTTCCATGTTCATACAGAAAGCGGTGTAGATATTTCCATGTTCAAACAGATAGCGGTGTATGTATTTCCATGTTCATACAGTTAGCGGTGTATATATTTCCATTTTCAAGCAGATAGCGGTGTATATACTTCCATGTTCAAACAGTTAGCGGTGTAGATATTTCCATGTTCATAAAGATAGCGGTGTAGATATTTCCATGTTTATACAGATAGAGGTGAAAATGTAGGCATGTTTACACAGATAGCGGTGTAGATATTTCCATGTTCATCCAGATGGCTGTGTAGATATATCCATGTTCATATAGATGGCGGTGAAAATATTTCCATGTTCATACAGATAGCGGTGTAGATATTTCCATGTTCATACAGATAGCGGTGTAGATATTTCCATGTTCATACAGATAGCGGTGTAGATATTTCCATGTTCATCCAGATGGCTGTGTAGATATTTCCATGTTCATACAGATAGCGGTGTAGATATTTCCATGTTCATACAGATAGCGGTGTAGATATTTCCATGTTCATACAGATGGCGGTGTAGATATTTCCATTTTCATACAGATAGTGGTGTAGTTATTTCCATGTGTAAAGAGATACCTTTTTAGATATTTCCATGGATATGCAGATAGCTGTGTAGCAATTTCCATTTTCATGGAGTCAGCGTTGTATATATTTCCCTGTTCAAACAGATAGCGGTGTAGATATTTCCATGTTCATACAGATAGCGGTGTAGATATTTCCATGTTCATACAGATAGCGGTGTATATATTTCCATGTTCATTCAGATAGCGGTGCTGATATTTCCATGTTTTTACAGGTAGCGGTGAAGATATTTCCATGTTTATACAGATAGCGGTGTAGATATTTCCATGTTTATACAGATAGCGGTGTAGATATTTCCATGTTTATACAGATAGCGGTGTAGATATCTCCATTTTAATACAGATGGCGGTGTAGATATTTATATGTTCATACAGATGGCGGTTCAGATATTTCCATTTTCATACTGATGGCGGTTTAGATATTTCCATGTTCATACAGATAGCCGTGTAGATATTGCCATGTTCATACCGATAGCGGTGCTGATACTTCCATGTTTATACAGGTAGCGGTGTACATGTTTCCGTGTTTATACAGATAGCGGTGTAGATATTTCTATGTTCATACAGATAGCGGTGTAGATATTTCCATCTTTATACAGATAGCGGTGTAGATATCTCCTTCTTAATACAGATGGCTGTGTAGACATTTATATGTTCATACAGATGGCGGTGCAGATATTTCCATGTTCATACAGATGGCGGTGTAGATATTTCCATGTTTATAGAGATAGCGGTGTAGTTATTTCCAAGTGTAAAGAGATAGCTGTGTAGATATTTCCATGTATATGCAGATAGCTGTGTAGACATTTCCATTTTCATGCAGACAGCGGTTTAGATATTTCCATGTTCAAACAGATAGCGGTGTAGATATTTCCATGTTCATAGAGATAGCGGTGTAGATATTTCCATGTTTATACAGATAGCGGTGAAGATGTATGCATGTTTACACAGATAGCTGTGTAGATATTTCCATGTTCATACAGATAGCGGTGTAGATATTTCCATGTTCATCCAGATGGCTGTGTAGATATATCCATGTTCATACAGATGGCGGTGAAGATATTTCCATGTTCATACAGATAGCGGTGTAGATATTTCCATGTTCATACAGATAGCGGTGTAGATATTTCCATGTTCATACAGACAGCGGTGTTGATATTTCCATGTTCATCCAGATGGCTGTGTAGATATATCTATGTTCATACAGATGTTGGTGAAGATATTTCCATGTTCATACAGATATCGGTGTAGATATTTCCATGTTCATACAGATAGCGGTGAAGTTATTTCCATGTTCATACAGATAGCGGTGCTGATATTTCCATGTTTATACAGGAAGCGGTGTAGATATTTCCAAGTTTATACAGATAGCAGTGTAGATATTTCCATGTTTATACAGATAGCGGTGTAGGTATCTCCTTCTTAATACAGATGGCCGTGTGGATATTTATATGTTCATACAGATGGCGGTGCGGATATTTCCATGTTCATACAGATGGTGGTGTAGATATTTCCATGTTCATACAGATAGCGGTGTAGTTATTTCCATGTGTAAAGAGATAGCTGTGTAGATATTTCCATTTTCATGCACATAGCGGTGTAGATATTTCCATGTTCAAACAGATAGCGGTGTAGATATTTCCATGTTCATACAGATAGCGGTGTAGATATTTCCATGTTTATACAGACAGCGGTGAAGATGTATGCATGTTTACACAGATAGCGGTGTAGATATTTCCATGTTTTTACAGATAGCGGTGAAGATGTATGAATGTTTACACAAATAGCGGTGTAGATATTTCCATGTTCATACAGATAGCGGTGTAGATATTTCCATGTTCATCCAGATGGCTGTGTAGATATATCCATGTTCATACAGATGGCGGTGAAGATATTTCCATGTTCATACAGATAGCGGTGTAGATATTTACATGTTCATACCGATAGCGGTGTAGATATTTCCATGTTCATACAGATGGCTGTGTAGATTTATCCATGTTCATACAGATGGCATTGAAGATATTTCCATGTTCATAGAGATGGCGGTGTAGATATTTCCATATTCATTAAGATAGCGTTGCTGATATTTCCATGTTTAAACAGGTAGCGGAGTAGATATTTCCATGTTTATACAGATAGCGGTGCAGAGATTTCCGTGTTTATACAGATAGCGGTGTAGATATCTCCATCTTAATGCAGATGGCGGTGTAGATATTTATATGTTCATACAGACGGCGGTGCAGATATTTCCATGTTCATACAGATGGCGGTGTAGTTATTTCCAAATTCATACAGATAGCGGTGTAGTTATTTCCATGTGTAAAGAGATAGCTGTGTAGATATTTCCATGTATATGCAGATAGCTGTGTAGATATTTCCATTTTCATGCAGATAGCGGTGTATATATTTCCCTGTTCAAACAGTTAGCGGCGGAGGTATTTCCATGTTCATAATGATAGCTGTGTAGATATTTCCATGTTTATACAGATAGCGGTGAAGGTGTATGCATGTTTACACAGATAGCGGTGTAGATATTTCCATGTTTATACAGATAGCGGTGAAGATGTATGCATGTTTACACAGATAGCGGTGTAGATATTTCCATGTTCATACTGATAGCGGTGTAGATATTTCCATGTTCTTCCAGATGTCTGTGTAGATATATCCATGTTCATACAGATGGCGGTGAAGATACTTCCATGTTCATACAGATAGAGGTGTAGTTATTTCCATGTGTAAAGAGATAGCTGTGTAGATATTTCCATGTATATGCAGATAGCTGTGTAGATATTTCCATTTTCATGCAGATAGCGGTTTAGATATTTCCATGTTCAAACAGATAGCGGTGTAGATATTTCCATGTTCATAGAGATAGCGGTGTAGATATTTCCATGTTTATACAGATAGCGGTGAAGATGTATGCATGTTTACACAGATAGCGGTGTAGATATTTCCATGTTCATACAGATAGCGGTGTAGATATTTCCATGTTCATCCAGATGGCTGTGTAGATATATCCATGTTCATACAGATGGCGGTGAAGATATTTCCATATTCATACAGATAGCGGTGTAGATATTTCCATGTTCATACAGATAGCGGTGTAGATATTTCCATGTTCATACAGACAGCAGTGTTGATATTTCCATGTTCATCCAGATGGCTGTGTAGATATATCTATGTTCATACAGATGGTGGTGAAGATATTTCCATGTTCATACAGATATCGGTGTAGATATTTCCATGTTCATACAGATAGCGGTGAAGTTATTTCCATGTTCATACAGATAGCGGTGCTGATATTTCCATGTTTATACAGGTAGCGGTGTAGATATTTCCATGTTTATACAGATAGCGGTGTAGATATTTCCATGTTTATACAGATAGCGGTGTAGATATATCCATGTTTATAGAGATAGCGGTGTAGATATCTCCTTCTTAATAAAGATGGCCGTGTGGATATTTATATGTTCATACAGATGGCGGTGTGGATATTTCCATGTTCATACAGACGGCGGTGTAGATATTTCCATGTTCATACAGATAGCGGTGTAGTTATTTCCATGTGTAAAGAGATAGCTGTGTAGATATTTCCATGTATATGCAGATAGCTGTGTAGATATTTCCATTTTCATGCACATAGCGGTGTAGATATTTCCATGTTCAAACAGATAGCGGTGTAGACATTTCCATGTTCATACAGATAGCGGTGTAGATATTTCCATGTTTATACAGACAGCGGTGAAGACGTATGCATGTTTACACAGATAGCGGTGTAGATATTTCCATGTTTATACAGATAGCGGTGAAGATGTATGCATGTTTACACAGATAGCGGTGTAGATATTTCCATGTTCGTACAGATAGCGGTGTAGATATTTCCATGTTCATCCGGATGGCTGTGTAGATATATCCATGTTCATACAGATGGCGGTGAAGATATTTCCATGTTCATACAGATAGCGGTGTAGATATTTCCATGTTCATACAGATAGCGGTGTAGATATTTCCATGTTCATACAGATAGCGGTGTATGTATTTCCATGTACATACAGATAGCGGTGTAGATATTTCCATTTTCATGCACATAGCGGTGTATACATTTCCCTGTTCAAACAGTTAGCGGTGTAGATATTTCCATGTTCATACAGATAGCGGTGCAGATATTTCCATGTTTATACAGATAGCCGTGAAGATGTATGCATGTTTACAAACATAGAGGTGTAGATATTTCCATGTTCATCCAGATGGCTGTGTAGATATATCCATGTTCATACAGTTGGCGGTGAAGATATTTCCATGTTCAAACAGATAGCGGTGTAGATATTTCCATGTTCATTCACATAGCGGTGTAGATATTTCCATGTTTATACAGATAGCGGTGAAGGTGTATGCATGTTTACACAGATAGTGGTGTAGATATTTCCATGTTCATACAGATAGCGGTGTAGATATTTCCATGTTCATCCAGATGGATGTGTAGATATATCCATGTTCATACAGATGGCGGTGAAGATATTTCCATGTTCATACAGATAGCGGTGTAGATATTTCCATGTTAATACAGATAGTGGTGTAGATATTTCCATGTTCATACAGATAGCGGTGTATGTATTTCCATGTTCATACAGATAGCGGTGTAGATATTTCCATTTTCATGCACATAGCGGTGTATACATTTCCCTGTTCAAACAGTTAGCGGTGTAGATATTTCCATGTTCATACAGATGGCTGTGTAGATATATCCATGTTCATACAGATGGCGGTGAAGATATTTCCATGTTCATACAGATAGCGGTGTAGATATTTCCATGTTCATACAGATAGCGGTGTAGATATTTCCATGTATATGCAGATAGCTGTGTAGATATTTCCATTTTCATGCAGATAGTGGTGTAGATATTTCCATGTTCAAACAGATAGCGGTGTAGATATTTCCATGTTCATTCACATAGCGGTGCAGATATTTCCATGTTCATCCAGATGGCTGTGTAGATATATCCATGTTCATACAGATGGCGGTGAAGATATTTCCATGTTCATACAGATAGCGGTGTAGATATTTCCATGTTCATACAGAAAGCGGTGTAGATATTTCCATGTTCAAACAGATAGCGTTGTATATATTTCCATGTTCATACAGATAGCGGTGTAGATATTTCCATGTTCATGCAGATGGCTGCGTAGATATATCCATGTTCATACAGATGGCGGTGAAGATATTTATATGTTCATACAGATGGCGGTGCAGATATTTCCATGTTCATACGGATAGCGGTGTAGATATTTCCATGTTCATACAGATAGCGGTGTAGATATTTCCATGTTCATACAGATAGCGGTGTATGTATTTCCATGTTCATACAGATAGCGGTGTAGATATTTCCATTTTTATGCAGATAGCAGTGTATATATTTCCCTGTTCAAACAGTTAGCGGTTTAGATATTTCCATGTTCTTAAAGATAGCAGTGTAGATATTTCCATGTTTATACAGATAGCGGTGAAAATGTATGCTTGTTTACACAGATAGCGGTTTAGATATTTCCATGTTCATCCAGAATGCTGTGTAGATATATCCATGTTCATACAGATGGCGGTGAAGATATTTCCATGTTCATACAGATAGCGGTGTAGATATTTCCATGTTCATACAGAAAGCGGTGTAGATATTTCCATGTTCAAACAGATAGCGGTGTATGTATTTCCATGTTCATACAGTTAGCGGTGTATATATTTCCATTTTCAAGCAGATAGCGGTGTATATACTTCCATGTTCAAACAGTTAGCGGTGTAGATATTTCCATGTTCATAAAGATAGCGGTGTAGATATTTCCATGTTTATACAGATAGAGGTGAAAATGTAGGCATGTTTACACAGATAGCGGTGTAGATATTTCCATGTTCATCCAGATGGCTGTGCAGATATATCCATGTTCATATAGATGGCGGTGAAAATATTTCCATGTTCATACAGATAGCGGTGTAGATATTTCCATGTTCATACAGATAGCGGTGTAGATATTTCCATGTTCATACAGATAGCGGTGTAGATATTTCCATGTTCATCCAGATGGCTGTGTAGATATTTCCATGTTCATACAGATAGCGGTGTAGATATTTCCATGTTCATACAGATAGCGGTGTAGATATTTCCATGTTCATACAGATGGCGGTGTAGATATTTCCATTTTCATACAGATAGTGGTGTAGTTATTTCCATGTGTAAAGAGATACCTTTTTAGATATTTCCATGGATATGCAGTTAGCTGTGTAGCAATTTCCATTTTCATGGAGTCAGCGTTGTATATATTTCCCTGTTCAAACAGATAGCGGTGTAGATATTTCCATGTTCATACAGATAGCGGTGTAGATATTTCCATGTTCATACAGATAGCGGTGTATATATTTCCATGTTCATTCAGATAGCGGTGCTGATATTTCCATGTTTTTACAGGTAGCGGTGAAGATATTTCCATGTTTATACAGATAGCGGTGTAGATATTTCCATGTTTATACAGATAGCGGTGTAGATATCTCCATTTTAATACAGATGGCGGTGTAGATATTTATATGTTCATACAGATGGCGGTTCAGATATTTCCATTTTCATACTGATGGCGGTTTAGATATTTCCATGTTCATACAGATAGCCGTGTAGATATTGCCATGTTCATACCGATAGCGGTGCTGATACTTCCATGTTTATACAGGTAGCGGTGTACATGTTTCCGTGTTTATACAGATAGCGGTGTAGATATTTCTATGTTCATACAGATAGCGGTGTAGATATTTCCATCTTTATACAGATAGCGGTGTAGATATCTCCTTCTTAATACAGATGGCTGTGTAGACATTTATATGTTCATACAGATGGCGGTGCAGATATTTCCATGTTCATACAGATGGCGGTGTAGATATTTCCATGTTTATAGAGATAGCGGTGTAGTTATTTCCAAGTGTAAAGAGATAGCTGTGTAGATATTTCCATGTATATGCAGATAGCTGTGTAGACATTTCCATTTTCATGCAGACAGCGGTTTAGATATTTCCATGTTCAAACAGATAGCGGTGTAGATATTTCCATGTTCATAGAGATAGCGGTGTAGATATTTCCATGTTTATACAGATAGCGGTGAAGATGTATGCATGTTTACACAGATAGCTGTGTAGATATTTCCATGTTCATACAGATAGCGGTGTAGATATTTCCATGTTCATCCAGATGGCTGTGTAGATATATCCATGTTCATACAGATGGCGTTGAAGATATTTCCATGTTCATACAGATAGCGGTGTAGATATTTCCATGTTCATACAGATAGCGGTGTAGATATTTCCATGTTCATACAGACAGCGGTGTTGATATTTCCATGTTCATCCAGATGGCTGTGTAGATATATCTATGTTCATACAGATGTTGGTGAAGATATTTCCATGTTCATACAGATATCGGTGTAGATATTTCCATGTTCATACAGATAGCGGTGAAGTTATTTCCATGTTCATACAGATAGCGGTGCTGATATTTCCATGTTTATACAGGAAGCGGTGTAGATATTTCCAAGTTTATACAGATAGCAGTGTAGATATTTCCATGTTTATACAGATAGCGGTGTAGGTATCTCCTTCTTAATACAGATGGCCGTGTGGATATTTATATGTTCATACAGATGGCGGTGCGGATATTTCCATGTTCATACAGATGGTGGTGTAGATATTTCCATGTTCATACAGATAGCGGTGTAGTTATTTCCATGTGTAAAGAGATAGCTGTGTAGATATTTCCATTTTCATGCACATAGCGGTGTAGATATTTCCATGTTCAAACAGATAGCGGTGTAGATATTTCCATGTTCATACAGATAGCGGTGTAGATATTTCCATGTTTATACAGACAGCGGTGAAGATGTATGCATGTTTACACAGATAGCGGTGTAGATATTTCCATGTTTTTACAGATAGCGGTGAAGATGTATGAATGTTTACACAAATAGCGGTGTAGATATTTCCATGTTCATACAGATAGCGGTGTAGATATTTCCATGTTCATCCAGATGGCTGTGTAGATATATCCATGTTCATACAGATGGCGGTGAAGATATTTCCATGTTCATACAGATAGCGGTGTAGATATTTACATGTTCATACCGATAGCGGTGTAGATATTTCCATGTTCATACAGATGGCTGTGTAGATTTATCCATGTTCATACAGATGGCATTGAAGATATTTCCATGTTCATAGAGATGGCGGTGTAGATATTTCCATATTCATTAAGATAGCGTTGCTGATATTTCCATGTTTAAACAGGTAGCGGAGTAGATATTTCCATGTTTATACAGATAGCGGTGCAGAGATTTCCATGTTTATACAGATAGCGGTGTAGATATCTCCATCTTAATGCAGATGGCGGTGTAGATATTTATATGTTCATACAGACGGCGGTGCAGATATTTCCATGTTCATACAGATGGCGGTGTAGTTATTTCCAAATTCATACAGATAGCGGTGTAGTTATTTCCATGTGTAAAGAGATAGCTGTGTAGATATTTCCATGTATATGCAGATAGCTGTGTAGATATTTCCATTTTCATGCAGATAGCGGTGTATATATTTCCCTGTTCAAACAGTTAGCGGCGGAGGTATTTCCATGTTCATAATGATAGCTGTGTAGATATTTCCATGTTTATACAGATAGCGGTGAAGGTGTATGCATGTTTACACAGATAGCGGTGTAGATATTTCCATGTTTATACAGATAGCGGTGAAGATGTATGCATGTTTACACAGATAGCGGTGTAGATATTTCCATGTTCATACTGATAGCGGTGTAGATATTTCCATGTTCTTCCAGATGTCTGTGTAGATATATCCATGTTCATACAGATGGCGGTGAAGATACTTCCATGTTCATACAGATAGAGGTGTAGTTATTTCCATGTGTAAAGAGATAGCTGTGTAGATATTTCCATGTATATGCAGATAGCTGTGTAGATATTTCCATTTTCATGCAGATAGCGGTTTAGATATTTCCATGTTCAAACAGATAGCGGTGTAGATATTTCCATGTTCATAGAGATAGCGGTGTAGATATTTCCATGTTTATACAGATAGCGGTGAAGATGTATGCATGTTTACACAGATAGCGGTGTAGATATTTCCATGTTCATACAGATAGCGGTGTAGATATTTCCATGTTCATCCAGATGGCTGTGTAGATATATCCATGTTCATACAGATGGCGGTGAAGATATTTCCATATTCATACAGATAGCGGTGTAGATATTTCCATGTTCATACAGATAGCGGTGTAGATATTTCCATGTTCATACAGACAGCAGTGTTGATATTTCCATGTTCATCCAGATGGCTGTGTAGATATATCTATGTTCATACAGATGGTGGTGAAGATATTTCCATGTTCATACAGATATCGGTGTAGATATTTCCATGTTCATACAGATAGCGGTGAAGTTATTTCCATGTTCATACAGATAGCGGTGCTGATATTTCCATGTTTATACAGGTAGCGGTGTAGATATTTCCATGTTTATACAGATAGCGGTGTAGATATTTCCATGTTTATACAGATAGCGGTGTAGATATATCCATGTTTATAGAGATAGCGGTGTAGATATCTCCTTCTTAATAAAGATGGCCGTGTGGATATTTATATGTTCATACAGATGGCGGTGCGGATATTTCCATGTTCATACAGACGGCGGTGTAGATATTTCCATGTTCATACAGATAGCGGTGTAGTTATTTCCATGTGTAAAGAGATAGCTGTGTAGATATTTCCATGTATATGCAGATAGCTGTGTAGATATTTCCATTTTCATGCACATAGCGGTGTAGATATTTCCATGTTCAAACAGATAGCGGTGTAGACATTTCCATGTTCATACAGATAGCGGTGTAGATATTTCCATGTTTATACAGACAGCGGTGAAGACGTATGCATGTTTACACAGATAGCGGTGTAGATATTTCCATGTTTATACAGATAGCGGTGAAGATGTATGCATGTTTACACAGATAGCGGTGTAGATATTTCCATGTTCGTACAGATAGCGGTGTAGATATTTCCATGTTCATCCAGATGGCTGTGTAGATATATCCATGTTCATACAGATGGCGGTGAAGATATTTCCATGTTCATACAGATAGCGGTGTAGATATTTCCATGTTCATACAGATAGCGGTGTAGATATTTCCATGTTCATACAGATAGCGGTGTATGTATTTCCATGTACATACAGATAGCGGTGTAGATATTTCCATTTTCATGCACATAGCGGTGTATACATTTCCCTGTTCAAACAGTTAGCGGTGTAGATATTTCCATGTTCATACAGATAGCGGTGCAGATATTTCCATGTTTATACAGATAGCCGTGAAGATGTATGCATGTTTACAAACATAGCGGTGTAGATATTTCCATGTTCATCCAGATGGCTGTGTAGATATATCCATGTTCATACAGTTGGCGGTGAAGATATTTCCATGTTCAAACAGATAGCGGTGTAGATATTTCCATGTTCATTCACATAGCGGTGTAGATATTTCCATGTTTATACAGATAGCGGTGAAGGTGTATGCATGTTTACACAGATAGTGGTGTAGATATTTCCATGTTCATACAGATAGCGGTGTAGATATTTCCATGTTCATCCAGATGGATGTGTAGATATATCCATGTTCATACAGATGGCGGTGAAGATATTTCCATGTTCATACAGATAGCGGTGTAGATATTTCCATGTTAATACAGATAGTGGTGTAGATATTTCCATGTTCATACAGATAGCGGTGTATGTATTTCCATGTTCATACAGATAGCGGTGTAGATATTTCCATTTTCATGCACATAGCGGTGTATACATTTCCCTGTTCAAACAGTTAGCGGTGTAGATATTTCCATGTTCATACAGATGGCTGTGTAGATATATCCATGTTCATACAGATGGCGGTGAAGATATTTCCATGTTCATACAGATAGCGGTGTAGATATTTCCATGTTCATACAGATAGCGGTGTAGATATTTCCATGTATATGCAGATAGCTGTGTAGATATTTCCATTTTCATGCAGATAGTGGTGTAGATATTTCCATGTTCAAACAGATAGCGGTGTAGATATTTCCATGTTCATTCACATAGCGGTGTAGATATTTCCATGTTTATACAGATAGCGGTGAAGATGTTTGCATGTTTACACAGATAGCTGTGAAGATATTTCCATGTTCATACAGATAGCGGTATAGATATTTCCATGTTCATCCAGATGGCTGTGTAGACATATCCATGTTCATACAGATGGCGGTGAAGATATTTCCATGATCATACAGATAGCGGTGTAGATATTTCCATGTTCATACAGATAGCTGTGTAGATATTTCCATGTTAATACAGATGGCTGTGTAGATATATCCATGTTCATACAGATGGCAGTGTAGATATTTCCATGTTCATACTGATAGCGGTGTAGATATTTCCATGTTCATCCAGATGGCTGTGTAGATATATCCATGTTCATACATACAGATGGAAGAGAAGATATTTCCATGTTCATACAGATAGAGGTGTAAATATTTCCTTGTTCATACAGATAGCGGGGTAGATATTTCCATGTTCAGCCAGATGGCTGTGTAGATATATCCATGTTCATACAGATGGCGGAGAAGGTATTTCCATGTTCATACAGATAGCGGTGTAGATATTTCCATGTTCATACAGATAGCGGTGTAGATATTTCCATGTTCATACAGATAGCGGTGTAGATATTTCCATGTTCGTACAGATAGTGGTGTAGATATTTCCATGTTCATCCAGATGGCTGTGTAGATATATCCATGTTCACGCAGATGGCTGTGAAGATATTTCCATGTTCTTACAGATAGCGGTGTAGATATTTCCATGTTCATACAGATAGCGGTGTAGATATTTCCATGTTTATACAGATAGCGGTGTAGATATCTCCTTCTTAATACAGATGGCGGTATAGATATTTACATGTTCATACAGATGGCGGTGCAGATATTTCCATGTTCATACAGATGGCGGTGTAGATATTTCCATGTTTATAGAGATACCGGTGTAGTTATTTCCATGTGTAAAGAGATAGCTGTGTAGATATTTCCATGTATATGCAGATAGCTGTGTAGATATTTCCTTTTTCATGCATATAGTGGTGTAGATATTTCCATGTTCAAACAGATAGCGATGTAGATATTTCCATGTTCATACAGATAGCGGTGTAGATATTTCCATGTTTATACAGATAGTGGTGAAGATGTATGCATGTTTACACAGATAGCTGTGTTGATATTTCCATGTTCATACAGATAGTGGTGTAGATATTTCCATGTTCATCCAGATGGCTGTTTAGACATATCCATGTTCATTCAGATGGCAGTGAAGATATTTCCATGTTGATACAGATAGCGGTGTAGACATTTCCATGTTCATACAGATAGCGGTGTAGATATTTCCATGTTCATACAGATGGCTGTGTAGATATATCCATGTTCATACAGATGGCGGTGAAGATATTTCCATGTTCATAGAGATGGCGGTGTAGATATTTCCATATTCATTCCGATAGCGGTGCTGATATTTCCATGTTTATACAGGTAGCGGAGTAGATATTTCCATGTTTATACAGATAGCGGTGTAGATATTTCCATGTTTATACACATAGCGGTGTAGATATTTCCATGTTTATACAGATAGCGGTGTAGATATCTCCATCTTAATACAGATGGCGGTGTAGATATTTATATGTTCATACAGACGGCGGTGCAGATATTTCCATGTTCATTCAGATGGTGGTGTAGTTATTTCCAAATTCATTCAGATAGAGGTGTAGTTATTTCCATGTGTAAAGAGATAGCTGTGTAGATATTTCCATGTATATGCAGATAGCTGTGTAGATATTTCCATTTTCATGCAGATAGCGGTGTATATATTTCCCTGTTCAAACAGTTAGCGGTGTAGATATTTCCATGTTCATAAAGATAGATGTGTAGATATTTCCATGTTTACACAGATAGCGGTGAAGGTGTATGCATGTTTGCACAGAAAGCGGTGTAGATATTTCCATGTTTATACAGATAGCAGTGAAGATGTATGCATGTTTACACAGATAGCGGTGTAGACATTTCCATGTTCATACTGATAGCGGTGTAGATATTTCCATATTCATCCAGATGTCTGTGTAGATATATCCATGTTCATACTGATGGTGGTGAATATATTTCCATGTTCATACAGATAGAGGTGTAGTTATTTCCATGTGTAAAGAGATAGCTGTGTAGATATTTCCATGTATATGCAGATAGCTGTGTAGATATTTCCATTTTCATGCAGATAGCGGTTTAGATATTTCCATGTTCAAACAGATAGCGGTGTAGATATTTCCATGTTCATAGAGATAGCGGTGTAGATATTTCCATGTTTATACAGATAGCGGTGAAGATGTATGCATCTTTACACAGATAGCGGTGTAGATATTTCCATGTTTATACAGATACCGGTGAAGATGTATGCATGTTTACACAGATAGCGGTGTAGATATTTCCATGTTCATACTGATAGCGGTGTAGATATTTCCATGTTCTTCCAGATGTCTGTGTAGATATATCCATGTTCATACAGATGGCGGTGAAGATACTTCCATGTTCATACAGATAGAGGTGTAGTTATTTCCATGTGTAAAGAGATAGCTGTGTAGATATTTCCATGTATATGCAGATAGCTGTGTAGATATTTCCATTTTCATGCAGATAGCGGTTTAGATATTTCCATGTTCAAACAGATAGCGGTGTAGATATTTCCATGATCATAGAGATAGCGGTGTAGATATTTCCATGTTTATACAGATAGCGGTGAAGATGTATGCATGTTTACACAGATAGCGGTGTAGATATTTCCATGTTCATACAGATAGCGGTGTAGATATTTCCATGTTCATCCAGATGGCTGTGTAGATATATCCATGTTCATACAGATGGCGGTGAAGATATTTCCATGTTCATACAGATAGCGGTGTAGATATTTCCATGTTCATACAGATAGCGGTGAAGATATTTCCATGTTCATACAGACAGCGGTGTTGATATTTCCATGTTCATCCAGATGGCTGTGTAGATATATCTATGTTCATACAGATGGTGGTGAAGATATTTCCATGTTCATACAGATATCGGTGTAGATATTTCCATGTTCATACAGATAGCGGTGAAGTTATTTCCATGTTCATACAGATAGCGGTGCTGATATTTCCATGTTTATACAGGTAGCGGTGTAGATATTTCCATGTTTATACAGATAGCGGTGTAGATATTTCCATGTTTACACAGATAGCGGTGTAGATATTTCCATGTTCATACAGATAGCGGTGTAGATCTTTCCATGTTCATCCAGATGTCTGTGTAGATATATCCATGTTCATACAGATGGCGGTGAAGATATTTCCATGTTCATACAGATAGCGGTGTAGATATTTCCATGTTCATACAGATAGCGGTGTAGATATTTCCATGTTCATACAGAGAGCAGTGTATGTATTTCCATGTTCATAGAGATAGCGGTGTAGATATTTCCATTTTCATGCACATAGCGGTGTATACATTTCCCTGTTCAAACAGTTAGCGTTGTAGATATTTCCATGTTCATACAGATAGCGGTGCAGATATTTCCATGTTTATACAGATAGCTGTGAAGATGTATGCATGTTTACACACATAGCGGTGTAGATATTTCCATGTTCATCCAGATGGCTGTGTAGATATATCCATGTTCATACAGATGGCGGTGAAGATATTTCCATGTTCATACAGATAGCGGTGTAGATATTTCCATGTTCATACAGATAGCGTTGTAGATATTTCCATGTATATGCAGATAGCTGTGTAGATATTTCCATTTTCATGCAGATAGTGGTGTAGATATTTCCATGTTCAAACAGAGAGCGGTGTAGGTATTTCCATGTTCATTCACATAGCGGTGTAGATATTTCCATGTTTATACAGATAGCGGTGAAGATGTTTGCATGTTTACACAGATAGCTGTGAAGATATTTCCATGTTCATACAGATAGCGGTATAGATATTTCCATGTTCATCCAGATGGCTGTGTAGACATATCCATGTTCATACAGATGGCGGTGAAGATATTTCCATGTTCATACAGATAGCGGTGTAGATATTTCCATGTTCATACAGATAGCGGTGTAGATATTTCCATGTTAATACAGATGGCTGTGTAGATATATCCATGTTCATACAGATGGCGGTGTAGATATTTCCATGTTCATACTGATAGCGGTGTAGATATTTCCATGTTCATCCAGATGGCTGTGTAGATATATCCATGTTCATACATACAGATGGAAGAGAAGATATTTCCATGTTCATACAGATAGAGGTGTAAATATTTCCTTGTTCATACAGATAGCGGTGTAGATATTTCCATGTTCAGCCAGATGGCTGTGTAGATATATCCATGTTCATACAGATGGCGGAGAAGGTATTTCCATGTTCATACAGATAGCGGTGTAGATATTTCCATGTTCATACAGATAGCGGTGTAGATATTTCCATGTTCATACAGATAGCGGTGTAGATATTTCCATGTTCGTACAGATAGTGGTGTAGATATTTCCATGTTCATCCAGATGGCTGTGTAGATATATCCATGTTCATGCAGATGGCTGTGAAGATATTTCCATGTTCATACAGATAGCCGTGTAGATATTGCCATGTTCAAACCGATAGCGGTGCTGATACTTCCATGTTTATACAGGTAGCTGTGTACATATTTCCATGTTTATACAGATAGCGGTGTAGATATTTCCATGTTCATACAGATAGCGGTGTAGATATTTCCATGTTTATACAGATAGCGGTGTAGATATCTCCTTCTTAATACAGATGGCGGTATAGATATTTACATGTTCATACAGATGGCGGTGCAGATATTTCCATGTACATACAGATGGCGGTGTAGATATTTCCATGTTCATACAGATAGCGGTGTAGATATTTCCATGTTCATACAGATAGCGGTGTATGTATTTCCATGTTCATACAGATAGCGGTGTAGATATTTCCATTTTCATGCATATAGCGGTGTATACATTTCCCTGTTCAAACAGTTAGCGGTGTAGATATTTCCATGTTCATACAGATAGCGGTGCAGATATTTCCATGTTTATACAGATAGCCGTGAAGATGTATGCATGTTTACACACATAGCGGTGTAGATATTTCCATGTTCATCCAGATGGCTGTGTAGATATATCCATGTTCATACAGTTGGCGGTGAAGATATTTCCATGATCATACAGATAGCGGTGTAGATATTTCCATGTTCATACAGATAGCGGTGTAGATATTTCCATGTTCATACAGATAGCGGTGTATGTATTTCCATGTACATACAGATAGCGGTGTAGATATTTCCATTTTCATGCACATAGCGGTGTATACATTTCCCTGTTCAAACAGTTAGCGGTGTAGATATTTCCATGTTCATACAGATAGCGGTGCAGATATTTCCATGTTTATACAGATAGCCGTGAAGATGTATGCATGTTTACAAACATAGCGGTGTAGATATTTCCATGTTCATCCAGATGGCTGTGTAGATATATCCATGTTCATACAGTTGGCGGTGAAGATATTTCCATGTTCAAACAGATAGCGGTGTAGATATTTCCATGTTCATTCACATAGCGGTGTAGATATTTCCATGTTTATACAGATAGCGGTGAAGGTGTATGCATGTTTACACAGATAGTGGTGTAGATATTTCCATGTTCATACAGATAGCGGTGTAGATATTTCCATGTTCATCCAGATGGATGTGTAGATATATCCATGTTCATACAGATGGCGGTGAAGATATTTCCATGTTCATACAGATAGCGGTGTAGATATTTCCATGTTAATACAGATAGTGGTGTAGATATTTCCATGTTCATACAGATAGCGGTGTATGTATTTCCATGTTCATACAGATAGCGGTGTAGATATTTCCATTTTCATGCACATAGCGGTGTATACATTTCCCTGTTCAAACAGTTAGCGGTGTAGATATTTCCATGTTCATACAGATGGCTGTGTAGATATATCCATGTTCATACAGATGGCGGTGAAGATATTTCCATGTTCATACAGATAGCGGTGTAGATATTTCCATGTTCATACAGATAGCGGTGTAGATATTTCCATGTATATGCAGATAGCTGTGTAGATATTTCCATTTTCATGCAGATAGTGGTGTAGATATTTCCATGTTCAAACAGATAGCGGTGTAGATATTTCCATGTTCATTCACATAGCGGTGCAGATATTTCCATGTTCATCCAGATGGCTGTGTAGATATATCCATGTTCATACAGATGGCGGTGAAGATATTTCCATGTTCATACAGATAGCGGTGTAGATATTTCCATGTTCATACAGAAAGCGGTGTAGATATTTCCATGTTCAAACAGATAGCGTTGTATATATTTCCATGTTCATACAGATAGCGGTGTAGATATTTCCATGTTCATGCAGATGGCTGCGTAGATATATCCATGTTCATACAGATGGCGGTGAAGATATTTATATGTTCATACAGATGGCGGTGCAGATATTTCCATGTTCATACGGATAGCGGTGTAGATATTTCCATGTTCATACAGATAGCGGTGTAGATATTTCCATGTTCATACAGATAGCGGTGTATGTATTTCCATGTTCATACAGATAGCGGTGTAGATATTTCCATTTTTATGCAGATAGCAGTGTATATATTTCCCTGTTCAAACAGTTAGCGGTTTAGATATTTCCATGTTCTTAAAGATAGCAGTGTAGATATTTCCATGTTTATACAGATAGCGGTGAAAATGTATGCTTGTTTACACAGATAGCGGTTTAGATATTTCCATGTTCATCCAGAATGCTGTGTAGATATATCCATGTTCATACAGATGGCGGTGAAGATATTTCCATGTTCATACAGATAGCGGTGTAGATATTTCCATGTTCATACAGAAAGCGGTGTAGATATTTCCATGTTCAAACAGATAGCGGTGTATGTATTTCCATGTTCATACAGTTAGCGGTGTATATATTTCCATTTTCAAGCAGATAGCGGTGTATATACTTCCATGTTCAAACAGTTAGCGGTGTAGATATTTCCATGTTCATAAAGATAGCGGTGTAGATATTTCCATGTTTATACAGATAGAGGTGAAAATGTAGGCATGTTTACACAGATAGCGGTGTAGATATTTCCATGTTCATCCAGATGGCTGTGTAGATATATCCATGTTCATATAGATGGCGGTGAAAATATTTCCATGTTCATACAGATAGCGGTGTAGATATTTCCATGTTCATACAGATAGCGGTGTAGATATTTCCATGTTCATACAGATAGCGGTGTAGATATTTCCATGTTCATCCAGATGGCTGTGTAGATATTTCCATGTTCATACAGATAGCGGTGTAGATATTTCCATGTTCATACAGATAGCGGTGTAGATATTTCCATGTTCATACAGATGGCGGTGTAGATATTTCCATTTTCATACAGATAGTGGTGTAGTTATTTCCATGTGTAAAGAGATACCTTTTTAGATATTTCCATGGATATGCAGATAGCTGTGTAGCAATTTCCATTTTCATGGAGTCAGCGTTGTATATATTTCCCTGTTCAAACAGATAGCGGTGTAGATATTTCCATGTTCATACAGATAGCGGTGTAGATATTTCCATGTTCATACAGATAGCGGTGTATATATTTCCATGTTCATTCAGATAGCGGTGCTGATATTTCCATGTTTTTACAGGTAGCGGTGAAGATATTTCCATGTTTATACAGATAGCGGTGTAGATATTTCCATGTTTATACAGATAGCGGTGTAGATATTTCCATGTTTATACAGATAGCGGTGTAGATATCTCCATTTTAATACAGATGGCGGTGTAGATATTTATATGTTCATACAGATGGCGGTTCAGATATTTCCATTTTCATACTGATGGCGGTTTAGATATTTCCATGTTCATACAGATAGCCGTGTAGATATTGCCATGTTCATACCGATAGCGGTGCTGATACCTCCATGTTTATACAGGTAGCGGTGTACATGTTTCCGTGTTTATACAGATAGCGGTGTAGATATTTCTATGTTCATACAGATAGCGGTGTAGATATTTCCATCTTTATACAGATAGCGGTGTAGATATCTCCTTCTTAATACAGATGGCTGTGTAGACATTTATATGTTCATACAGATGGCGGTGCAGATATTTCCATGTTCATACAGATGGCGGTGTAGATATTTCCATGTTTATAGAGATAGCGGTGTAGTTATTTCCAAGTGTAAAGAGATAGCTGTGTAGATATTTCCATGTATATGCAGATAGCTGTGTAGACATTTCCATTTTCATGCAGACAGCGGTTTAGATATTTCCATGTTCAAACAGATAGCGGTGTAGATATTTCCATGTTCATAGAGATAGCGGTGTAGATATTTCCATGTTTATACAGATAGCGGTGAAGATGTATGCATGTTTACACAGATAGCTGTGTAGATATTTCCATGTTCATACAGATAGCGGTGTAGATATTTCCATGTTCATCCAGATGGCTGTGTAGATATATCCATGTTCATACAGATGGCGGTGAAGATATTTCCATGTTCATACAGATAGCGGTGTAGATATTTCCATGTTCATACAGATAGCGGTGTAGATATTTCCATGTTCATACAGACAGCGGTGTTGATATTTCCATGTTCATCCAGATGGCTGTGTAGATATATCTATGTTCATACAGATGTTGGTGAAGATATTTCCATGTTCATACAGATATCGGTGTAGATATTTCCATGTTCATACAGATAGCGGTGAAGTTATTTCCATGTTCATACAGATAGCGGTGCTGATATTTCCATGTTTATACAGGAAGCGGTGTAGATATTTCCAAGTTTATACAGATAGCAGTGTAGATATTTCCATGTTTATACAGATAGCGGTGTAGGTATCTCCTTCTTAATACAGATGGCCGCGTGGATATTTATATGTTCATACAGATGGCGGTGCGGATATTTCCATGTTCATACAGATGGTGGTGTAGATATTTCCATGTTCATACAGATAGCGGTGTAGTTATTTCCATGTGTAAAGAGATAGCTGTGTAGATATTTCCATTTTCATGCACATAGCGGTGTAGATATTTCCATGTTCAAACAGATAGCGGTGTAGATATTTCCATGTTCATACAGATAGCGGTGTAGATATTTCCATGTTTATACAGACAGCGGTGAAGATGTATGCATGTTTACACAGATAGCGGTGTAGATATTTCCATGTTTTTACAGATAGCGGTGAAGATGTATGAATGTTTACACAAATAGCGGTGTAGATATTTCCATGTTCATACAGATAGCGGTGTAGATATTTCCATGTTCATCCAGATGGCTGTGTAGATATATCCATGTTCATACAGATGGCGGTGAAGATATTTCCATGTTCATACAGATAGCGGTGTAGATATTTACATGTTCATACCGATAGCGGTGTAGATATTTCCATGTTCATACAGATGGCTGTGTAGATTTATCCATGTTCATACAGATGGCATTGAAGATATTTCCATGTTCATAGAGATGGCGGTGTAGATATTTCCATATTCATTAAGATAGCGTTGCTGATATTTCCATGTTTAAACAGGTAGCGGAGTAGATATTTCCATGTTTATACAGATAGCGGTGCAGAGATTTCCATGTTTATACAGATAGCGGTGTAGATATCTCCATCTTAATGCAGATGGCGGTGTAGATATTTATATGTTCATACAGACGGCGGTGCAGATATTTCCATGTTCATACAGATGGCGGTGTAGTTATTTCCAAATTCATACAGATAGCGGTGTAGTTATTTCCATGTGTAAAGAGATAGCTGTGTAGATATTTCCATGTATATGCAGATAGCTGTGTAGATATTTCCATTTTCATGCAGATAGCGGTGTATATATTTCCCTGTTCAAACAGTTAGCGGCGGAGGTATTTCCATGTTCATAATGATAGCTGTGTAGATATTTCCATGTTTATACAGATAGCGGTGAAGGTGTATGCATGTTTACACAGATAGCGGTGTAGATATTTCCATGTTTATACAGATAGCGGTGAAGATGTATGCATGTTTACACAGATAGCGGTGTAGATATTTCCATGTTCATACTGATAGCGGTGTAGATATTTCCATGTTCTTCCAGATGTCTGTGTAGATATATCCATGTTCATACAGATGGCGGTGAAGATACTTCCATGTTCATACAGATAGAGGTGTAGTTATTTCCATGTGTAAAGAGATAGCTGTGTAGATATTTCCATGTATATGCAGATAGCTGTGTAGATATTTCCATTTTCATGCAGATAGCGGTTTAGATATTTCCATGTTCAAACAGATAGCGGTGTAGATATTTCCATGTTCATAGAGATAGCGGTGTAGATATTTCCATGTTTATACAGATAGCGGTGAAGATGTATGCATGTTTACACAGATAGCGGTGTAGATATTTCCATGTTCATACAGATAGCGGTGTAGATATTTCCATGTTCATCCAGATGGCTGTGTAGATATATCCATGTTCATACAGATGGCGGTGAAGATATTTCCATATTCATACAGATAGCGGTGTAGATATTTCCATGTTCATACAGATAGCGGTGTAGATATTTCCATGTTCATACAGACAGCAGTGTTGATATTTCCATGTTCATCCAGATGGCTGTGTAGATATATCTATGTTCATACAGATGGTGGTGAAGATATTTCCATGTTCATACAGATATCGGTGTAGATATTTCCATGTTCATACAGATAGCGGTGAAGTTATTTCCATGTTCATACAGATAGCGGTGCTGATATTTCCATGTTTATACAGGTAGCGGTGTAGATATTTCCATGTTTATACAGATAGCGGTGTAGATATTTCCATGTTTATACAGATAGCGGTGTAGATATATCCATGTTTATAGAGATAGCGGTGTAGATATCTCCTTCTTAATAAAGATGGCCGTGTGGATATTTATATGTTCATACAGATGGCGGTGCGGATATTTCCATGTTCATACAGACGGCGGTGTAGATATTTCCATGTTCATACAGATAGCGGTGTAGTTATTTCCATGTGTAAAGAGATAGCTGTGTAGATATTTCCATGTATATGCAGATAGCTGTGTAGATATTTCCATTTTCATGCACATAGCGGTGTAGATATTTCCATGTTCAAACAGATAGCGGTGTAGACATTTCCATGTTCATACAGATAGCGGTGTAGATATTTCCATGTTTATACAGACAGCGGTGAAGACGTATGCATGTTTACGCAGATAGCGGTGTAGATATTTCCATGTTTATACAGATAGCGGTGAAGATGTATGCATGTTTACACAGATAGCGGTGTAGATATTTCCATGTTCGTACAGATAGCGGTGTAGATATTTCCATGTTCATCCAGATGGCTGTGTAGATATATCCATGTTCATACAGATGGCGGTGAAGATATTTCCATGTTCATACAGATAGCGGTGTAGATATTTCCATGTTCATACAGATAGCGGTGTAGATATTTCCATGTTCATACAGATAGCGGTGTATGTATTTCCATGTACATACAGATAGCGGTGTAGATATTTCCATTTTCATGCACATAGCGGTGTATACATTTCCCTGTTCAAACAGTTAGCGGTGTAGATATTTCCATGTTCATACAGATAGCGGTGCAGATATTTCCATGTTTATACAGATAGCCGTGAAGATGTATGCATGTTTACAAACATAGCGGTGTAGATATTTCCATGTTCATCCAGATGGCTGTGTAGATATATCCATGTTCATACAGTTGGCGGTGAAGATATTTCCATGTTCAAACAGATAGCGGTGTAGATATTTCCATGTTCATTCACATAGCGGTGTAGATATTTCCATGTTTATACAGATAGCGGTGAAGGTGTATGCATGTTTACACAGATAGTGGTGTAGATATTTCCATGTTCATACAGATAGCGGTGTAGATATTTCCATGTTCATCCAGATGGATGTGTAGATATATCCATGTTCATACAGATGGCGGTGAAGATATTTCCATGTTCATACAGATAGCGGTGTAGATATTTCCATGTTAATACAGATAGTGGTGTAGATATTTCCATGTTCATACAGATAGCGGTGTATGTATTTCCATGTTCATACAGATAGCGGTGTAGATATTTCCATTTTCATGCACATAGCGGTGTATACATTTCCCTGTTCAAACAGTTAGCGGTGTAGATATTTCCATGTTCATACAGATGGCTGTGTAGATATATCCATGTTCATACAGATGGCGGTGAAGTTATTTCCATGTTCATACAGATAGCGGTGTAGATATTTCCATGTTCATACAGATAGCGGTGTAGATATTTCCATGTATATGCAGATAGCTGTGTAGATATTTCCATTTTCATGCAGATAGTGGTGTAGATATTTCCATGTTCAAACAGATAGCGGTGTAGATATTTCCATGTTCATTCACATAGCGGTGTAGATATTTCCATGTTTATACAGATAGCGGTGAAGATGTTTGCATGTTTACACAGATAGCTGTGAAGATATTTCCATGTTCATACAGATAGCGGTATAGATATTTCCATGTTCATCCAGATGGCTGTGTAGACATATCCATGTTCATACAGATGGCGGTGAAGATATTTCCATGATCATACAGATAGCGGTGTAGATATTTCCATGTTCATACAGATAGCTGTGTAGATATTTCCATGTTAATACAGATGGCTGTGTAGATATATCCATGTTCATACAGATGGCGGTGTAGATATTTCCATGTTCATACTGATAGCGGTGTAGATATTTCCATGTTCATCCAGATGGCTGTGTAGATATATCCATGTTCATACATACAGATGGAAGAGAAGATATTTCCATGTTCATACAGATAGAGGTGTACATATTTCCTTGTTCATACAGATAGCGGTGTAGATATTTCCATGTTCAGCCAGATGGCTGTGTAGATATATCCATGTTCATACAGATGGCGGAGAAGGTATTTCCATGTTCATACAGATAGCGGTGTAGATATTTCCATGTTCATACAGATAGCGGTGTAGATATTTCCATGTTCATACAGATAGCGGTGTAGATATTTCCATGTTCGTACAGATAGTGGTGTAGATATTTCCATGTTCATCCAGATGGCTGTGTAGATATATCCATGTTCACGCAGATGGCTGTGAAGATATTTCCATGTTCTTACAGATAGCGGTGTAGATATTTCCATGTTCATACAGATAGCGGTGTAGATATTTCCATGTTTATACAGATAGCGGTGTAGATATCTCCTTCTTAATACAGATGGCGGTATAGATATTTACATGTTCATACAGATGGCGGTGCAGATATTTCCATGTTCATACAGATGGCGGTGTAGATATTTCCATGTTTATACAGATACCGGTGTAGTTATTTCCATGTGTAAAGAGATAGCTGTGTAGATATTTCCATGTATATGCAGATAGCTGTGTAGATATTTCCTTTTTCATGCATATAGTGGTGTAGATATTTCCATGTTCAAACAGATAGCGATGTAGATATTTCCATGTTCATACAGATAGCAGTGTAGATATTTCCATGTTTATACAGATAGTGGTGAAGATGTATGCATGTTTACACAGATAGCTGTGTTGATATTTCCATGTTCATACAGATAGTGGTGTAGATATTTCCCTGTTCATCCAGATGGCTGTTTAGACATATCCATGTTCATTCAGATGGCAGTGAAGATATTTCCATGTTGATACAGATAGCGGTGTAGACATTTCCATGTTCATACAGATAGCGGTGTAGATATTTCCATGTTCATACAGATGGCTGTGTAGATATATCCATGTTCATACAGATGGCGGTGAAGATATTTCCATGTTCATAGAGATGGCGGTGTAGATATTTCCATATTCATTCCGATAGCGGTGCTGATATTTCCATGTTTATACAGGTAGCGGAGTAGATATTTCCATGTTTATACAGATAGCGGTGTAGATATTTCCATGTTTATACACATAGCGGTGTAGATATTTCCATGTTTATACAGATAGCGGTGTAGATATCTCCATCTTAATACAGATGGCGGTGTAGATATTTATATGTTCATACAGACGGCGGTGCAGATATTTCCATGTTCATTCAGATGGTGGTGTAGTTATTTCCAAATTCATTCAGATAGAGGTGTAGTTATTTCCATGTGTAAAGAGATAGCTGTGTAGATATTTCCATGTATATGCAGATAGCTGTGTAGATATTTCCATTTTCATGCAGATAGCGGTGTATATATTTCCCTGTTCAAACAGTTAGCGGTGTAGATATTTCCATGTTCATAAAGATAGATGTGTAGATATTTCCATGTTTACACAGATAGCGGTGAAGGTGTATGCATGTTTGCACAGATAGCGGTGTAGATATTTCCATGTTTATACAGATAGCAGTGAAGATGTATGCATGTTTACACAGATAGCGGTGTAGACATTTCCATGTTCATACTGATAGCGGTGTAGATATTTCCATATTCATCCAGATGTCTGTGTAGATATATCCATGTTCATACTGATGGTGGTGAATATATTTCCATGTTCATACAGATAGAGGTGTAGTTATTTCCATGTGTAAAGAGATAGCTGTGTAGATATTTCCATGTATATGCAGATAGCTGTGTAGATATTTCCATTTTCATGCAGATAGCGGTTTAGATATTTCCATGTTCAAACAGATAGCGGTGTAGATATTTCCATGTTCATAGAGATAGCGGTGTAGATATTTCCATGTTTATACAGATAGCGGTGAAGATGTATGCATCTTTACACAGATAGCGGTGTAGATATTTCCATGTTTATACAGATAGCGGTGAAGATGTATGCATGTTTACACAGATAGCGGTGTAGATATTTCCATGTTCATACTGATAGCGGTGTAGATATTTCCATGTTCTTCCAGATGTCTGTGTAGATATATCCATGTTCATACAGATGGCGGTGAAGATACTTCCATGTTCATAAAGATAGAGGTGTAGTTATTTCCATGTGTAAAGAGATAGCTGTGTAGATATTTCCATGTATATGCAGATAGCTGTGTAGATATTTCCATTTTCATGCAGATAGCGGTTTAGATATTTCCATGTTCAAACAGATAGCGGTGTAGATATTTCCATGATCATAGAGATAGCGGTGTAGATATTTCCATGTTTATACGGATAGCGGTGAAGATGTATGCATGTTTACACAGATAGCGGTGTAGATATTTCCATGTTCATACAGATAGCGGTGTAGA
Source organism: Gorilla gorilla gorilla (assembly GCF_029281585.2). Classification (NCBI taxonomy): domain Eukaryota; kingdom Metazoa; phylum Chordata; class Mammalia; order Primates; family Hominidae; genus Gorilla; species Gorilla gorilla. Next base: position 839,213 of record NC_073244.2, on the reverse strand, counting down.
TATTTCCATGTTCATCCAGATGGCTGTGTAGATATATCCATGTTCATACAGATGGCGGTGAAGATATTTCCATGTTCATACAGATAGCGGTGTAGATATTTCCATGTTCATACAGATAGCGGTGAAGATATTTCCATGTTCATACAGACAGCGGTGTTGATATTTCCATGTTCATCCAGATGGCTGTGTAGATATATCTATGTTCATACAGATGGTGGTGAAGATATTTCCATGTTCATACAGATATCGGTGTAGATATTTCCATGTTCATACAGATAGCGGTGAAGTTATTTCCATGTTCATACAGATAGCGGTGCTGATATTTCCATGTTTATACAGGTAGCGGTGTAGATATTTCCATGTTTATACAGATAGCGGTGTAGATATTTCCATGTTTACACAGATAGCGGTGTAGATATTTCCATGTTCATACAGATAGCGGTGTAGATCTTTCCATGTTCATCCAGATGGCTGTGTAGATATATCCATGTTCATACAGATGGCGGTGAAGATATTTCCATGTTCATACAGATAGCGGTGTAGATATTTCCATGTTCATACAGATGGCGGTGTAGATATTTCCATGTTCATACAGATAGCGGTGTAGATATTTCCATGTTCATACAGATAGCGGTGTAGATATTTCCATGTTCATACAGAGAGCAGTGTATGTATTTCCATGTTCATACAGATAGCGGTGTAGATATTTCCATTTTCATGCACATAGCGGTGTATACATTTCCCTGTTCAAACAGTTAGCGTTGTAGATATTTCCATGTTCATACAGATAGCGGTGCAGATATTTCCATGTTTATACAGATAGCTGTGAAGATGTATGCATGTTTACACACATAGCGGTGTAGATATTTCCATGTTCATCCAGATGGCTGTGTAGATATATCCATGTTCATACAGATGGCGGTGAAGATATTTCCATGTTCATACAGATAGCGGTGTAGATATTTCCATGTTCATACAGATAGCGTTGTAGATATTTCCATGTATATGCAGATAGCTGTGTAGATATTTCCATTTTCATGCAGATAGTGGTGTAGATATTTCCATGTTCAAACAGAGAGCGGTGTAGGTATTTCCATGTTCATTCACATAGCGGTGTAGATATTTCCATGTTTATACAGATAGCGGTGAAGATGTTTGCATGTTTACACAGATAGCTGTGAAGATATTTCCATGTTCATACAGATAGCGGTATAGATATTTCCATGTTCATCCAGATGGCTGTGTAGACATATCCATGTTCATACAGATGGCGGTGAAGATATTTCCATGTTCATACAGATAGCGGTGTAGATATTTCCATGTTCATACAGATAGCGGTGTAGATATTTCCATGTTAATACAGATGGCTGTGTAGATATATCCATGTTCATACAGATGGCGGTATAGATATTTCCATGTTCATACTGATAGCGGTGTAGATATTTCCATGTTCATCCAGATGGCTGTGTAGATATATCCATGTTCATACATACAGATGGAAGAGAAGATATTTCCATGTTCATACAGATAGAGGTGTAAATATTTCCTTGTTCATACAGATAGCGGTGTAGATATTTCCATGTTCAGCCAGATGGCTGTGTAGATATATCCATGTTCATACAGATGGCGGAGAAGGTATTTCCATGTTCATACAGATAGCGGTGTAGATATTTCCATGTTCATACTGATAGCGGTGTAGATATTTCCATGTTCATACAGATAGCGGTGTAGATATTTCCATGTTCGTACAGATAGTGGTGTAGATATTTCCATGTTCATCCAGATGGCTGTGTAGATATATCCATGTTCATGCAGATGGCTGTGAAGATATTTCCATGTTCTTACAGATAGCGGTGTAGATATTTCCATGTTCATACAGATAGCCGTGTAGATATTGCCATGTTCAAACCGATAGCGGTGCTGATACTTCCATGTTTATACAGGTAGCTGTGTACATATTTCCATGTTTATACAGATAGCGGTGTAGATATTTCCATGTTCATACAGATAGCGGTGTAGATATTTCCATGTTTATACAGATAGCGGTGTAGATATCTCCTTCTTAATACAGATGGCGGTATAGATATTTACATGTTCATACAGATGGCGGTGCAGATATTTCCATGTTCATACAGATGGCGGTGTAGATATTTCCATGTTCATACAGATAGCGGTGTAGATATTTCCATGTTCATACAGATAGCGGTGTATGTATTTCCATGTTCATACAGATAGCGGTGTAGATATTTCCATTTTCATGCATATAGCGGTGTATACATTTCCCTGTTCAAACAGTTAGCGGTGTAGATATTTCCATGTTCATACAGATAGCGGTGCAGGTATTTCCATGTTTATACAGATAGCCGTGAAGATGTATGCATGTTTACACACATAGCGGTGTAGATATTTCCATGTTCATCCAGATGGCTGTGTAGATATATCCATGTTCATACAGTTGGCGGTGAAGATATTTCCATGATCATACAGATAGCGGTGTAGATATTTCCATGTTCATACAGATAGCGGTGTAGATATTTCCATGTATATGCAGATAGCTGTGTAGATATTTCCATTTTCATGCAGATAGTGGTGTAGATATTTCCATGTTCAAACAGATAGCGGTGTAGATATTTCCATGTTCATTCACATAGCCGTGTAGATATTTCCATGTTTATACAGATAGCGGTGAAGATGTATGCATGTTTACACAGATAGCGGTGTAGATATTTCCATGTTCATACAGATAGCGGTGTAGATATTTCCATGTTCATCCAGATGGCTGTGTAGATATATCCATGTTCATACAGATGGCGGTGAAGATATTTCCATGTTCATACAGATAGCGGTGTAGATATTTCCATGTTCATACAGATAGCGGTGTAGGTATTTCCATGTTCATACAGATAGCGGTGTATGTATTTCCATGTTCATACAGATAGCGGTGTAGATATTTCCATTTTCATGCACATAGCGGTGTATACATTTCCCTGTTCAAACAGTTAGCGGTGTAGATATTTCCATGTTCATACAGATAGCGGTGCAGATATTTCCATGTTTATACAGATAGCGGTGAAGATGTATGCATGTTTACACACATAGCGGTGTAGATATTTCCATGTTCATCCAGATGGCTGTGTAGATATATCCATGTTCATACAGATGGCGGTGAAGATATTTCCATGTTCATACAGATAGCGGTGTAGATATTTCCATGTTCATACAGATAGCGTTGTAGATATTTCCATGTATATGCAGATAGCTGTGTAGATATTTCCATTTTCATGCAGATAGTGGTGTAGATATTTCCATGTTCAAACAGAGAGCGGTGTAGATATTTCCATGTTCATTCACATAGCGGTGTAGATATTTCCATGTTTATACAGATAGCGGTGAAGATGTTTGCATGTTTACACAGATAGCTGTGAAGATATTTCCATGTTCATACAGATAGCGGTATAGATATTTCCATGTTCATCCAGATGGCTGTGTAGACATATCCATGTTCATACAGATGGCGGTGAAGATATTTCCATGTTCATACAGATAGCGGTGTAGATATTTCCATGTTCATACAGATAGCGGTGTAGATATTTCCATGTTAATAGAGATGGCTGTGTAGATATATCCATGTTCATACAGATGGCGGTGTAGATATTTCCATGTTCATAGTGATAGCGGTGTAGATATTTCCATGTTCATCCAGATGGCTGTGTAGATATATCCATGTTCATACATACAGATGGAAGAGAAGATATTTCCATGTTCATACAGATAGAGGTGTAAATATTTCCTTGTTCATACAGATAGCGGTGTAGATATTTCCATGTTCAGCCAGATGGCTGTGTAGATATATCCATGTTCATACAGATGGCAGAGAAGGTATTTCCATGTTCATACAGATAGCGGTGTAGATATTTCCATGTTCATACAGATAGCGGTGTAGATATTTCCATGTTCATACAGATAGCGGTGTAGATATTTCCATGTTCGTACAGATAGTGGTGTAGATATTTCCATGTTCATCCAGATGGCTGTGTAGATATATCCATGTTCATGCAGATGGCTGTGAAGATATTTCCATGTTCTTACAGATAGCGGTGTAGATATTTCCATGTTCATACAGATAGCCGTGTAGATATTGCCATGTTCAAAGCGATAGCGGTGCTGATACTTCCATGTTTATACAGGTAGCTGTGTACATATTTCCATGTTTATACAGATAGCGGTGTAGATATTTCCATGTTCATACAGATAGCGGTGTAGATATTTCCATGTTTATACAGATAGCGGTGTAGATATCTCCTTCTTAATACAGATGGCGGTATAGATATTTACATGTTCATACAGATGGCGGTGCAGATATTTCCATGTTCATACAGATGGCGGTGTAGATATTTCCATGTTTATAGAGATACCGGTGTAGTTATTTCCATGTGTAAAGAGATAGCTGTGTAGATATTTCCATGTATATGCAGATAGCTGTGTAGATATTTCCTTTTTCATGCAGATAGTGGTGTAGATATTTCCATGTTCAAACAGATAGCGATGTAGATATTTCCATGTTCATACAGATAGCGGTGTAGATATTTCCATGTTTATACAGATAGCGGTGAAGATGTATGCATGTTTACACAGATAGCTGTGTTGATATTTCCATGTTCGTACAGATAGTGGTGTAGATATTTCCATGTTCATCCAGATGGCTGTTTAGACATATCCATGTTCATTCAGATGGCAGTGAAGATATTTCCATGTTGATACAGATAGCGGTGTAGACATTTCCATGTTCATACAGATAGCGGTGTAGATATTTCCATGTTCATACAGATGGCTGTGTAGATATATCCATGTTCATACAGATGGCGGTGAAGATATTTCCATGTTCATAGAGATGGCGGTGTAGATATTTCCATATTCATTCCGATAGCGGTGCTGATATTTCCATGTTTATACAGGTAGCGGAGTAGATATCTCCATGTTTATACAGATAGCGGTGTAGATATTTCCATGTTTATACACATAGCGGTGTAGATATTTCCATGTTTATACAGATAGCGGTGTAGATATCTCCATCTTAATACAGATGGCAGTGTAGATATTTATATGTTCATACAGACGGCGGTGCAGATATTTCCATGTTCATTCAGATGGTGGTGTAGTTATTTCCAAATTCATTCAGATAGTGGTGTAGTTATTTCCATGTGTAAAGAGATAGCTGTGTAGATATTTCCATGTATATGCAGATAGCTGTGTAGATATTTCCATTTTCATGCAGATAGCGGTGTATATATTTCCCTGTTCAAACAGTTAGCGGTGTAGATATTTCCATGTTCATAAAGATAGATGTGTAGATATTTCCATGTTTACACAGATAGCGGTGAAGGTGTATGCATGTTTACACAGATAGCGGTGTAGATATTTCCATGTTTATACAGATAGCGGTGAAGATGTATGCATCTTTACACAGATAGCGGTGTAGATATTTCCATGTTTATACAGATAGCGGTGAAGATGTATGCATGTTTACACAGATAGCGGTGTAGATATTTCCATGTTCATACTGATAGCGGTGTAGATATTTCCATGTTCTTCCAGATGTCTGTGTAGATATATCCATGTTCATACAGATGGCGGTGAAGATACTTCCATGTTCATACAGATAGAGGTGTAGTTATTTCCATGTGTAAAGAGATAGCTGTGTAGATATTTCCATGTATATGCAGATAGCTGTGTAGATATTTCCATTTTCATGCAGATAGCGGTTTAGATATTTCCATGTTCAAACAGATAGCGGTGTAGATATTTCCATGATCATAGAGATAGCGGTGTAGATATTTCCATGTTTATACGGATAGCGGTGAAGATGTATGCATGTTTACACAGATAGCGGTGTAGATATTTCCATGTTCATACAGATAGCGGTGTAGATATTTCCATGTTCATCCAGATGGCTGTGTAGATATATCCATGTTCATACAGATGGCGGTGAAGATATTTCCATGTTCATACAGATAGCGGTGTAGATATTTCCATGTTCATACAGATAGCGGTGAAGATATTTCCATGTTCATACAGACAGCGGTGTTGATATTTCCATGTTCATCCAGATGGCTGTGTAGATATATCTATGTTCATACAGATGGTGGTGAAGATATTTCCATGTTCATACAGATATCGGTGTAGATATTTCCATGTTCATACAGATAGCGGTGAAGTTATTTCCATGTTCATACAGATAGCGGTGCTGATATTTCCATGTTTATACAGGTAGCGGTGTAGATATTTCCATGTTTATACAGATAGCGGTGTAGATATTTCCATGTTCATGCAGATGGCTGCGTAGATATATCCATGTTCATACAGATGGCGGTGAAGATATTTATATGTTCATACAGATGGCGGTGCAGATATTTCCATGTTCATACGGATAGCGGTGTAGATATTTCCATGTTCATACAGATAGCGGTGTAGATATTTCCATGTTCATACAGATAGCGGTGTATGTATTTCCATGTTCATACAGATAGCGGTGTAGATATTTCCATTTTTATGCAGATAGCAGTGTATATATTTCCCTGTTCAAACAGTTAGCGGTTTAGATATTTCCATGTTCTTAAAGATAGCAGTGTAGATATTTCCATGTTTATACAGATAGCGGTGAAAATGTATGCTTGTTTACACAGATAGCGGTTTAGATATTTCCATGTTCATCCAGAATGCTGTGTAGATATATCCATGTTCATACAGATGGCGGTGAAGATATTTCCATGTTCATACAGATAGCGGTGTAGATATTTCCATGTTCATACAGAAAGCGGTGTAGATATTTCCATGTTCAAACAGATAGCGGTGTATGTATTTCCATGTTCATACAGTTAGCGGTGTATATATTTCCATTTTCAAGCAGATAGCGGTGTATATACTTCCATGTTCAAACAGTTAGCGGTGTAGATATTTCCATGTTCATAAAGATAGCGGTGTAGATATTTCCATGTTTATACAGATAGAGGTGAAAATGTAGGCATGTTTACACAGATAGCGGTGTAGATATTTCCATGTTCATCCAGATGGCTGTGTAGATATATCCATGTTCATATAGATGGCGGTGAAAATATTTCCATGTTCATACAGATAGCGGTGTAGATATTTCCATGTTCATACAGATAGCGGTGTAGATATTTCCATGTTCATACAGATAGCGGTGTAGATATTTCCATGTTCATCCAGATGGCTGTGTAGATATTTCCATGTTCATACAGATAGCGGTGTAGATATTTCCATGTTCATACAGATAGCGGTGTAGATATTTCCATGTTCATACAGATGGCGGTGTAGATATTTCCATTTTCATACAGATAGTGGTGTAGTTATTTCCATGTGTAAAGAGATACCTTTTTAGATATTTCCATGGATATGCAGATAGCTGTGTAGCAATTTCCATTTTCATGGAGTCAGCGTTGTATATATTTCCCTGTTCAAACAGATAGCGGTGTAGATATTTCCATGTTCATACAGATAGCGGTGTAGATATTTCCATGTTCATACAGATAGCGGTGTATATATTTCCATGTTCATTCAGATAGCGGTGCTGATATTTCCATGTTTTTACAGGTAGCGGTGAAGATATTTCCATGTTTATACAGATAGCGGTGTAGATATTTCCATGTTTATACAGATAGCGGTGTAGATATTTCCATGTTTATACAGATAGCGGTGTAGATATCTCCATTTTAATACAGATGGCGGTGTAGATATTTATATGTTCATACAGATGGCGGTTCAGATATTTCCATTTTCATACTGATGGCGGTTTAGATATTTCCATGTTCATACAGATAGCCGTGTAGATATTGCCATGTTCATACCGATAGCGGTGCTGATACTTCCATGTTTATACAGGTAGCGGTGTACATGTTTCCGTGTTTATACAGATAGCGGTGTAGATATTTCTATGTTCATACAGATAGCGGTGTAGATATTTCCATCTTTATACAGATAGCGGTGTAGATATCTCCTTCTTAATACAGATGGCTGTGTAGACATTTATATGTTCATACAGATGGCGGTGCAGATATTTCCATGTTCATACAGATGGCGGTGTAGATATTTCCATGTTTATAGAGATAGCGGTGTAGTTATTTCCAAGTGTAAAGAGATAGCTGTGTAGATATTTCCATGTATATGCAGATAGCTGTGTAGACATTTCCATTTTCATGCAGACAGCGGTTTAGATATTTCCATGTTCAAACAGATAGCGGTGTAGATATTTCCATGTTCATAGAGATAGCGGTGTAGATATTTCCATGTTTATACAGATAGCGGTGAAGATGTATGCATGTTTACACAGATAGCTGTGTAGATATTTCCATGTTCATACAGATAGCGGTGTAGATATTTCCATGTTCATCCAGATGGCTGTGTAGATATATCCATGTTCATACAGATGGCGGTGAAGATATTTCCATGTTCATACAGATAGCGGTGTAGATATTTCCATGTTCATACAGATAGCGGTGTAGATATTTCCATGTTCATACAGACAGCGGTGTTGATATTTCCATGTTCATCCAGATGGCTGTGTAGATATATCTATGTTCATACAGATGTTGGTGAAGATATTTCCATGTTCATACAGATATCGGTGTAGATATTTCCATGTTCATACAGATAGCGGTGAAGTTATTTCCATGTTCATACAGATAGTGGTGCTGATATTTCCATGTTTATACAGGAAGCGGTGTAGATATTTCCAAGTTTATACAGATAGCAGTGTAGATATTTCCATGTTTATACAGATAGCGGTGTAGGTATCTCCTTCTTAATACAGATGGCCGTGTGGATATTTATATGTTCATACAGATGGCGGTGCGGATATTTCCATGTTCATACAGATGGTGGTGTAGATATTTCCATGTTCATACAGATAGCGGTGTAGTTATTTCCATGTGTAAAGAGATAGCTGTGTAGATATTTCCATTTTCATGCACATAGCGGTGTAGATATTTCCATGTTCAAACAGATAGCGGTGTAGATATTTCCATGTTCATACAGATAGCGGTGTAGATATTTCCATGTTTATACAGACAGCGGTGAAGATGTATGCATGTTTACACAGATAGCGGTGTAGATATTTCCATGTTTTTACAGATAGCGGTGAAGATGTATGAATGTTTACACAAATAGCGGTGTAGATATTTCCATGTTCATACAGATAGCGGTGTAGATATTTCCATGTTCATCCAGATGGCTGTGTAGATATATCCATGTTCATACAGATGGCGGTGAAGATATTTCCATGTTCATACAGATAGCGGTGTAGATATTTACATGTTCATACCGATAGCGGTGTAGATATTTCCATGTTCATACAGATGGCTGTGTAGATTTATCCATGTTCATACAGATGGCATTGAAGATATTTCCATGTTCATAGAGATGGCGGTGTAGATATTTCCATATTCATTAAGATAGCGTTGCTGATATTTCCATGTTTAAACAGGTAGCGGAGTAGATATTTCCATGTTTATACAGATAGCGGTGCAGAGATTTCCATGTTTATACAGATAGCGGTGTAGATATCTCCATCTTAATGCAGATGGCGGTGTAGATATTTATATGTTCATACAGACGGCGGTGCAGATATTTCCATGTTCATACAGATGGCGGTGTAGTTATTTCCAAATTCATACAGATAGCGGTGTAGTTATTTCCATGTGTAAAGAGATAGCTGTGTAGATATTTCCATGTATATGCAGATAGCTGTGTAGATATTTCCATTTTCATGCAGATAGCGGTGTATATATTTCCCTGTTCAAACAGTTAGCGGCGGAGGTATTTCCATGTTCATAATGATAGCTGTGTAGATATTTCCATGTTTATACAGATAGCGGTGAAGGTGTATGCATGTTTACACAGATAGCGGTGTAGATATTTCCATGTTTATACAGATAGCGGTGAAGATGTATGCATGTTTACACAGATAGCGGTGTAGATATTTCCATGTTCATACTGATAGCGGTGTAGATATTTCCATGTTCTTCCAGATGTCTGTGTAGATATATCCATGTTCATACAGATGGCGGTGAAGATACTTCCATGTTCATACAGATAGAGGTGTAGTTATTTCCATGTGTAAAGAGATAGCTGTGTAGATATTTCCATGTATATGCAGATAGCTGTGTAGATATTTCCATTTTCATGCAGATAGCGGTTTAGATATTTCCATGTTCAAACAGATAGCGGTGTAGATATTTCCATGTTCATAGAGATAGCGGTGTAGATATTTCCATGTTTATACAGATAGCGGTGAAGATGTATGCATGTTTACACAGATAGCGGTGTAGATATTTCCATGTTCATACAGATAGCGGTGTAGATATTTCCATGTTCATCCAGATGGCTGGGTAGATATATCCATGTTCATACAGATGGCGGTGAAGATATTTCCATATTCATACAGATGGCGGTGTAGATATTTCCATGTTCATACAGATAGCGGTGTAGATATTTCCATGTTCATACAGACAGCAGTGTTGATATTTCCATGTTCATCCAGATGGCTGTGTAGATATATCTATGTTCATACAGATGGTGGTGAAGATATTTCCATGTTCATACAGATATCGGTGTAGATATTTCCATGTTCATACAGATAGCGGTGAAGTTATTTCCATGTTCATACAGATAGCGGTGCTGATATTTCCATGTTTATACAGGTAGCGGTGTAGATATTTCCATGTTTATACAGATAGCGGTGTAGATATTTCCATGTTTATACAGATAGCGGTGTAGATATATCCATGTTTATAGAGATAGCGGTGTAGATATCTCCTTCTTAATAAAGATGGCCGTGTGGATATTTATATGTTCATACAGATGGCGGTGCGGATATTTCCATGTTCATACAGACGGCGGTGTAGATATTTCCATGTTCATACAGATAGCGGTGTAGTTATTTCCATGTGTAAAGAGATAGCTGTGTAGATATTTCCATGTATATGCAGATAGCTGTGTAGATATTTCCATTTTCATGCACATAGCGGTGTAGATATTTCCATGTTCAAACAGATAGCGGTGTAGACATTTCCATGTTCATACAGATAGCGGTGTAGATATTTCCATGTTTATACAGACAGCGGTGAAGACGTATGCATGTTTACACAGATAGCGGTGTAGATATTTCCATGTTTATACAGATAGCGGTGAAGATGTATGCATGTTTACACAGATAGCGGTGTAGATATTTCCATGTTCGTACAGATAGCGGTGTAGATATTTCCATGTTCATCCAGATGGCTGTGTAGATATATCCATGTTCATACAGATGGCGGTGAAGATATTTCCATGTTCATACAGATAGCGGTGTAGATATTTCCATGTTCATACAGATAGCGGTGTAGATATTTCCATGTTCATACAGATAGCGGTGTATGTATTTCCATGTACATACAGATAGCGGTGTAGATATTTCCATTTTCATGCACATAGCGGTGTATACATTTCCCTGTTCAAACAGTTAGCGGTGTAGATATTTCCATGTTCATACAGATAGCGGTGCAGATATTTCCATGTTTATACAGATAGCCGTGAAGATGTATGCATGTTTACAAACATAGCGGTGTAGATATTTCCATGTTCATCCAGATGGCTGTGTAGATATATCCATGTTCATACAGTTGGCGGTGAAGATATTTCCATGTTCAAACAGATAGCGGTGTAGATATTTCCATGTTCATTCACATAGCGGTGTAGATATTTCCATGTTTATACAGATAGCGGTGAAGGTGTATGCATGTTTACACAGATAGTGGTGTAGATATTTCCATGTTCATACAGATAGCGGTGTAGATATTTCCATGTTCATCCAGATGGATGTGTAGATATATCCATGTTCATACAGATGGCGGTGAAGATATTTCCATGTTCATACAGATAGCGGTGTAGATATTTCCATGTTAATACAGATAGCGGTGTATATATTTCCCTGTTCAAACAGTTAGCGGCGGAGGTATTTCCATGTTCATAATGATAGCTGTGTAGATATTTCCATGTTTATACAGATAGCGGTGAAGGTGTATGCATGTTTACACAGATAGTGGTGTAGATATTTCCATGTTCATACAGATAGCGGTGTAGATATTTCCATGTTCATCCAGATGGATGTGTAGATATATCCATGTTCATACAGATGGCGGTGAAGATATTTCCATGTTCATACAGATAGCGGTGTAGATATTTCCATGTTAATACAGATAGTGGTGTAGATATTTCCATGTTCATACAGATAGCGGTGTATGTATTTCCATGTTCATACAGATAGCGGTGTAGATATTTCCATTTTCATGCACATAGCGGTGTATACATTTCCCTGTTCAAACAGTTAGCGGTGTAGATATTTCCATGTTCATACAGATGGCTGTGTAGATATATCCATGTTCATACAGATGGCGGTGAAGATATTTCCATGTTCATACAGATAGCGGTGTAGATATTTCCATGTTCATACAGATAGCGGTGTAGATATTTCCATGTATATGCAGATAGCTGTGTAGATATTTCCATTTTCATGCAGATAGTGGTGTAGATATTTCCATGTTCAAACAGATAGCGGTGTAGATATTTCCATGTTCATTCACATAGCGGTGTAGATATTTCCATGTTTATACAGATAGCGGTGAAGATGTTTGCATGTTTACACAGATAGCTGTGAAGATATTTCCATGTTCATACAGATAGCGGTATAGATATTTCCATGTTCATCCAGATGGCTGTGTAGACATATCCATGTTCATACAGATGGCGGTGAAGATATTTCCATGATCATACAGATAGCGGTGTAGATATTTCCATGTTCATACAGATAGCTGTGTAGATATTTCCATGTTAATACAGATGGCTGTGTAGATATATCCATGTTCATACAGATGGCGGTGTAGGTATTTCCATGTTCATACTGATAGCGGTGTAGATATTTCCATGTTCATCCAGATGGCTGTGTAGATATATCCATGTTCATACATACAGATGGAAGAGAAGATATTTCCATGTTCATACAGATAGAGGTGTACATATTTCCTTGTTCATACAGATAGCGGTGTAGATATTTCCATGTTCAGCCAGATGGCTGTGTAGATATATCCATGTTCATACAGATGGCGGAGAAGGTATTTCCATGTTCATACAGATAGCGGTGTAGATATTTCCATGTTCATACAGATAGCGGTGTAGATATTTCCATGTTCATACAGATAGCGGTGTAGATATTTCCATGTTCATACAGATAGTGGTGTAGATATTTCCATGTTCATCCAGATGGCTGTGTAGATATATCCATGTTCACGCAGATGGCTGTGAAGATATTTCCATGTTCTTACAGATAGCGGTGTAGATATTTCCATGTTCATACAGATAGCGGTGTAGATATTTCCATGTTTATACAGATAGCGGTGTAGATATCTCCTTCTTAATACAGATGGCGGTATAGATATTTACATGTTCATACAGATGGCGGTGCAGATATTTCCATGTTCATACAGATGGCGGTGTAGATATTTCCATGTTTATAGAGATACCGGTGTAGTTATTTCCATGTGTAAAGAGATAGCTGTGTAGATATTTCCATGTATATGCAGATAGCTGTGTAGATATTTCCTTTTTCATGCATATAGTGGTGTAGATATTTCCATGTTCAAACAGATAGCGATGTAGATATTTCCATGTTCATACAGATAGCGGTGTAGATATTTCCATGTTTATACAGATAGTGGTGAAGATGTATGCATGTTTACACAGATAGCTGTGTTGATATTTCCATGTTCATACAGATAGTGGTGTAGATATTTCCATGTTCATCCAGATGGCTGTTTAGACATATCCATGTTCATTCAGATGGCAGTGAAGATATTTCCATGTTGATACAGATAGCGGTGTAGACATTTCCATGTTCATACAGATAGCGGTGTAGATATTTCCATGTTCATACAGATGGCTGTGTAGATATATCCATGTTCATACAGATGGCGGTGAAGATATTTCCATGTTCATAGAGATGGCGGTGTAGATATTTCCATATTCATTCCGATAGCGGTGCTGATATTTCCATGTTTATACAGGTAGCGGAGTAGATATTTCCATGTTTATACAGATAGCGGTGTAGATATTTCCATGTTTATACACATAGCGGTGTAGATATTTCCATGTTTATACAGATAGCGGTGTAGATATCTCCATCTTAATACAGATGGCGGTGTAGATATTTATATGTTCATACAGACGGCGGTGCAGATATTTCCATGTTCATTCAGATGGTGGTGTAGTTATTTCCAAATTCATTCAGATAGAGGTGTAGTTATTTCCATGTGTAAAGAGATAGCTGTGTAGATATTTCCATGTATATGCAGATAGCTGTGTAGATATTTCCATTTTCATGCAGATAGCGGTGTATATATTTCCCTGTTCAAACAGTTAGCGGTGTAGATATTTCCATGTTCATAAAGATAGATGTGTAGATATTTCCATGTTTACACAGATAGCGGTGAAGGTGTATGCATGTTTGCACAGATAGCGGTGTAGATATTTCCATGTTTATACAGATAGCAGTGAAGATGTATGCATGTTTACACAGATAGCGGTGTAGACATTTGCATGTTCATACTGATAGCGGTGTAGATATTTCCATATTCATCCAGATGTCTGTGTAGATATATCCATGTTCATACTGATGGTGGTGAATATATTTCCATGTTCATACAGATAGAGGTGTAGTTATTTCCATGTGTAAAGAGATAGCTGTGTAGATATTTCCATGTATATGCAGATAGCTGTGTAGATATTTCCATTTTCATGCAGATAGCGGTTTAGATATTTCCATGTTCAAACAGATAGCGGTGTAGATATTTCCATGTTCATAGAGATAGCGGTGTAGATATTTCCATGTTTATACAGATAGCGGTGAAGATGTATGCATCTTTACACAGATAGCGGTGTAGATATTTCCATGTTTATACAGATAGCGGTGAAGATGTATGCATGTTTACACAGATAGCGGTGTAGATATTTCCATGTTCATACTGATAGCGGTGTAGATATTTCCATGTTCTTCCAGATGTCTGTGTAGATATATCCATGTTCATACAGATGGCGGTGAAGATACTTCCATGTTCATACAGATAGAGGTGTAGTTATTTCCATGTGTAAAGAGATAGCTGTGTAGATATTTCCATGTATATGCAGATAGCTGTGTAGATATTTCCATTTTCATGCAGATAGCGGTTTAGATATTTCCATGTTCAAACAGATAGCGGTGTAGATATTTCCATGATCATAGAGATAGCGGTGTAGATATTTCCATGTTTATACGGATAGCGGTGAAGATGTATGCATGTTTACACAGATAGCGGTGTAGATATTTCCATGTTCATACAGATAGCGGTGTAGATATTTCCATGTTCATCCAGATGGCTGTGTAGATATATCCATGTTCATACAGATGGCGGTGAAGATATTTCCATGTTCATACAGATAGCGGTGTAGATATTTCCATGTTCATACAGATAGCGGTGAAGATATTTCCATGTTCATACAGACAGCGGTGTTGATATTTCCATGTTCATCCAGATGGCTGTGTAGATATATCTATGTTCATACAGATGGTGGTGAAGATATTTCCATGTTCATACAGATATCGGTGTAGATATTTCCATGTTCATACAGATAGCGGTGAAGTTATTTCCATGTTCATACAGATAGCGGTGCTGATATTTCCATGTTTATACAGGTAGCGGTGTAGATATTTCCATGTTTATACAGATAGCGGTGTAGATATTTCCATGTTTACACAGATAGCGGTGTAGATATTTCCATGTTCATACAGATAGCGGTGTAGATCTTTCCATGTTCATCCAGATGGCTGTGTAGATATATCCATGTTCATACAGATGGTGGTGAAGATATTTCCATGTTCATACAGATAGCGGTGTAGATATTTCCATGTTCATACAGATAGCGGTGTAGATATTTCCATGTTCATACAGAGAGCAGTGTATGTATTTCCATGTTCATACAGATAGCGGTGTAGATATTTCCATTTTCATGCACATAGCGGTGTATACATTTCCCTGTTCAAACAGTTAGCGTTGTAGATATTTCCATTTTCATACAGATAGCGGTGCAGATATTTCCATGTTTATACAGATAGCTGTGAAGATGTATGCATGTTTACACACATAGCGGTGTAGATATTTCCATGTTCATCCAGATGGCTGTGTAGATATATCCATGTTCATACAGATGGCGGTGAAGATATTTCCATGTTCATACAGATAGCGGTGTAGATATTTCCATGTTCATACAGATAGCGTTGTAGATATTTCCATGTATATGCAGATAGCTGTGTAGATATTTCCATTTTCATGCAGATAGTGGTGTAGATATTTCCATGTTCAAACAGAGAGCGGTGTAGGTATTTCCATGTTCATTCACATAGCGGTGTAGATATTTCCATGTTTATACAGATAGCGGTGAAGATGTTTGCATGTTTACACAGATAGCTGTGAAGATATTTCCATGTTCATACAGATAGCGGTATAGATATTTCCATGTTCATCCAGATGGCTGTGTAGACATATCCATGTTCATACAGATGGCGGTGAAGATATTTCCATGTTCATACAGATAGCGGTGTAGATATTTCCATGTTCATACAGATAGCGGTGTAGATATTTCCATGTTAATACAGATGGCTGTGTAGATATATCCATGTTCATACAGATGGCGGTATAGATATTTCCATGTTCATACTGATAGCGGTGTAGATATTTCCATGTTCATCCAGATGGCTGTGTAGATATATCCATGTTCATACATACAGATGGAAGAGAAGATATTTCCATGTTCATACAGATAGAGGTGTAAATATTTCCTTGTTCATACAGATAGCGGTGTAGATATTTCCATGTTCAGCCAGATGGCTGTGTAGATATATCCATGTTCATACAGATGGCGGAGAAGGTATTTCCATGTTCATACAGATAGCGGTGTAGATATTTCCATGTTCATACTGATAGCGGTGTAGATATTTCCATGTTCATACAGATAGCGGTGTAGATATTTCCATGTTCGTACAGATAGTGGTGTAGATATTTCCATGTTCATCCAGATGGCTGTGTAGATATATCCATGTTCATGCAGATGGCTGTGAAGATATTTCCATGTTCTTACAGATAGCGGTGTAGATATTTCCATGTTCATACAGATAGCCGTGTAGATATTGCCATGTTCAAACCGATAGCGGTGCTGATACTTCCATGTTTATACAGGTAGCTGTGTACATATTTCCATGTTTATACAGATAGCGGTGTAGATATTTCCATGTTCATACAGATAGCGGTGTAGATATTTCCATGTTTATACAGATAGCGGTGTAGATATCTCCTTCTTAATACAGATGGCGGTATAGATATTTACATGTTCATACAGATGGCGGTGCAGATATTTCCATGTTCATACAGATGGCGGTGTAGATATTTCCATGTTCATACAGATAGCGGTGTAGATATTTCCATGTTCATACAGATAGCGGTGTATGTATTTCCATGTTCATACAGATAGCGGTGTAGATATTTCCATTTTCATGCGTATAGCGGTGTATACATTTCCCTGTTCAAACAGTTAGCGGTGTAGATATTTCCATGTTCATACAGATAGCGGTGCAGATATTTCCATGTTTATACAGATAGCCGTGAAGATGTATGCATGTTTACACACATAGCGGTGTAGATATTTCCATGTTCATCCAGATGGCTGTGTAGATATATCCATGTTCATACAGTTGGCGGTGAAGATATTTCCATGATCATACAGATAGCGGTGTAGATATTTCCATGTTCATACAGATAGCGGTGTAGATATTTCCATGTATATGCAGATAGCTGTGTAGATATTTCCATTTTCATGCAGATAGTGGTGTAGATATTTCCATGTTCAAACAGATAGCGGTGTAGATATTTCCATGTTCATTCACATAGCCGTGTAGATATTTCCATGTTTATACAGATAGCGGTGAAGATGTATGCATGTTTACACAGATAGCGGTGTAGATATTTCCATGTTCATACAGATAGCGGTGTAGATATTTCCATGTTCATCCAGATGGCTGTGTAGATATATCCATGTTCATACAGATGGCGGTGAAGATATTTCCATGTTCATACAGATAGCGGTGTAGATATTTCCATGTTCATACAGATAGCGGTGTAGGTATTTCCATGTTCATACAGATAGCGGTGTATGTATTTCCATGTTCATACAGATAGCGGTGTAGATATTTCCATTTACATGCACATAGCGGTGTATACATTTCCCTGTTCAAACAGTTAGCGGTGTAGATATTTCCATGTTCATACAGATAGCGGTGCAGATATTTCCATGTTTATACAGATAGCGGTGAAGATGTATGCATGTTTACACACATAGCGGTGTAGATATTTCCATGTTCATCCAGATGGCTGTGTAGATATATCCATGTTCATACAGATGGCGGTGAAGATATTTCCATGTTCATACAGATAGCGGTGTAGATATTTCCATGTTCATACAGATAGCGTTGTAGATATTTCCATGTATATGCAGATAGCTGTGTAGATATTTCCATTTTCATGCAGATAGTGGTGTAGATATTTCCATGTTCAAACAGAGAGCGGTGTAGATATTTCCATGTTCATTCACATAGCGGTGTAGATATTTCCATGTTTATACAGATAGCGGTGAAGATGTTTGCATGTTTACACAGATAGCTGTGAAGATATTTCCATGTTCATACAGATAGCGGTATAGATATTTCCATGTTCATCCAGATGGCTGTGTAGACATATCCATGTTCATACAGATGGCGGTGAAGATATTTCCATGTTCATACAGATAGCGGTGTAGATATTTCCATGTTCATACAGATAGCGGTGTAGATATTTCCATGTTAATAGAGATGGCTGTGTAGATATATCCATGTTCATACAGATGGCGGTGTAGATATTTCCATGTTCATAGTGATAGCGGTGTAGATATTTCCATGTTCATCCAGATGGCTGTGTAGATATATCCATGTTCATACATACAGATGGAAGAGAAGATATTTCCATGTTCATACAGATAGAGGTGTAAATATTTCCTTGTTCATACAGATAGCGGTGTAGATATTTCCATGTTCAGCCAGATGGCTGTGTAGATATATCCATGTTCATACAGATGGCAGAGAAGGTATTTCCATGTTCATACAGATAGCGGTGTAGATATTTCCATGTTCATACAGATAGCGGTGTAGATATTTCCATGTTCATACAGATAGCGGTGTAGATATTTCCATGTTCGTACAGATAGTGGTGTAGATATTTCCATGTTCATCCAGATGGCTGTGTAGATATATCCATGTTCATGCAGATGGCTGTGAAGATATTTCCATGTTCTTACAGATAGCGGTGTAGATATTTCCATGTTCATACAGATAGCCGTGTAGATATTGCCATGTTCAAAGCGATAGCGGTGCTGATACTTCCATGTTTATACAGGTAGCTGTGTACATATTTCCATGTTTATACAGATAGCGGTGTAGATATTTCCATGTTCATACAGATAGCGGTGTAGATATTTCCATGTTTATACAGATAGCGGTGTAGATATCTCCTTCTTAATACAGATGGCGGTATAGATATTTACATGTTCATACAGATGGCGGTGCAGATATTTCCATGTTCATACAGATGGCGGTGTAGATATTTCCATGTTTATAGAGATACCGGTGTAGTTATTTCCATGTGTAAAGAGATAGCTGTGTAGATATTTCCATGTATATGCAGATAGCTGTGTAGATATTTCCTTTTTCATGCAGATAGTGGTGTAGATATTTCCATGTTCAAACAGATAGCGATGTAGATATTTCCATGTTCATACAGATAGCGGTGTAGATATTTCCATGTTTATACAGATAGCGGTGAAGATGTATGCATGTTTACACAGATAGCTGTGTTGATATTTCCATGTTCGTACAGATAGTGGTGTAGATATTTCCATGTTCATCCAGATGGCTGTTTAGACATATCCATGTTCATTCAGATGGCAGTGAAGATATTTCCATGTTGATACAGATAGCGGTGTAGACATTTCCATGTTCATACAGATAGCGGTGTAGATATTTCCATGTTCATACAGATGGCTGTGTAGATATATCCATGTTCATACAGATGGCGGTGAAGATATTTCCATGTTCATAGAGATGGCGGTGTAGATATTTCCATATTCATTCCGATAGCGGTGCTGATATTTCCATGTTTATACAGGTAGCGGAGTAGATATCTCCATGTTTATACAGATAGCGGTGTAGATATTTCCATGTTTATACACATAGCGGTGTAGATATTTCCATGTTTATACAGATAGCGGTGTAGATATCTCCATCTTAATACAGATGGCGGTGTAGATATTTATATGTTCATACAGACGGCGGTGCAGATATTTCCATGTTCATTCAGATGGTGGTGTAGTTATTTCCAAATTCATTCAGATAGTGGTGTAGTTATTTCCATGTGTAAAGAGATAGCTGTGTAGATATTTCCATGTATATGCAGATAGCTGTGTAGATATTTCCATTTTCATGCAGATAGCGGTGTATATATTTCCCTGTTCAAACAGTTAGCGGTGTAGATATTTCCATGTTCATAAAGATAGATGTGTAGATATTTCCATGTTTACACAGATAGCGGTGAAGGTGTATGCATGTTTACACAGATAGCGGTGTAGGTATTTCCATGTTTATACAGATAGCGGTGAAGATGTATGCATCTTTACACAGATAGCGGTGTAGATATTTCCATGTTTATACAGATAGCGGTGAAGATGTATGCATGTTTACACAGATAGCGGTGTAGATATTTCCATGTTCATACTGATAGCGGTGTAGATATTTCCATGTTCTTCCAGATGTCTGTGTAGATATATCCATGTTCATACAGATGGCGGTGAAGATACTTCCATGTTCATACAGATAGAGGTGTAGTTATTTCCATGTGTAAAGAGATAGCTGTGTAGATATTTCCATGTATATGCAGATAGCTGTGTAGATATTTCCATTTTCATGCAGATAGCGGTTTAGATATTTCCATGTTCAAACAGATAGCGGTGTAGATATTTCCATGATCATAGAGATAGCGGTGTAGATATTTCCATGTTTATACGGATAGCGGTGAAGATGTATGCATGTTTACACAGATAGCGGTGTAGATATTTCCATGTTCATACAGATAGCGGTGTAGATATTTCCATGTTCATCCAGATGGCTGTGTAGATATATCCATGTTCATACAGATGGCGGTGAAGATATTTCCATGTTCATACAGATAGCGGTGTAGATATTTCCATGTTCATACAGATAGCGGTGAAGATATTTCCATGTTCATACAGACAGCGGTGTTGATATTTCCATGTTCATCCAGATGGCTGTGTAGATATATCTATGTTCATACAGATGGTGGTGAAGATATTTCCATGTTCATACAGATATCGGTGTAGATATTTCCATGTTCATACAGATAGCGGTGAAGTTATTTCCATGTTCATACAGATAGCGGTGCTGATATTTCCATGTTTATACAGGTAGCGGTGTAGATATTTCCATGTTTATACAGATAGCGGTGTAGATATTTCCATGTTTACACAGATAGCGGTGTAGATATTTCCATGTTCATACAGATAGCAGTGTAGATATTTCCATGTTCATCCAGATGGCTGTGTAGATATATCCATGTTCATACAGATGGCGGTGAAGATATTTCCATGTTCATACAGATAGCGGTGTAGATATTTCCATGTTCATACAGATAGCGGTGTAGATATTTCCATGTTCATACAGAGAGCAGTGTATGTATTTCCATGTTCATACAGATAGCGGTGTAGATATTTCCATTTTCATGCACATAGCGGTGTATACATTTCCCTGTTCAAACAGTTAGCGTTGTAGATATTTCCATGTTCATACAGATAGCGGTGCAGATATTTCCATGTTTATACAGATAGCTGTGAAGATGTATGCATGTTTACACACATAGCGGTGTAGATATTTCCATGTTCATCCAGATGGCTGTGTAGATATATCCATGTTCATACAGATGGCGGTGAAGATATTTCCATGTTCATACAGATAGCGGTGTAGATATTTCCATGTTCATACTGATAGCGTTGTAGATATTTCCATGTATATGCAGATAGCTGTGTAGATATTTCCATTTTCATGCAGATAGTGGTGTAGATATTTCCATGTTCAAACAGAGAGCGGTGTAGGTATTTCCATGTTCATTCACATAGCGGTGTAGATATTTCCATGTTTATACAGATAGCGGTGAAGATGTTTGCATGTTTACACAGATAGCTGTGAAGATATTTCCATGTTCATAAAGATAGCGGTATAGATATTTCCATGTTCATCCAGATGGCTGTGTAGACATATCCATGTTCATACAGATGGCGGTGAAGATATTTCCATGTTCATACAGATAGCGGTGTAGATATTTCCATGTTCATACAGATAGCGGTGTAGATATTTCCATGTTAATACAGATGGCTGTGTAGATATATCCATGTTCATACAGATGGCGGTATAGATATTTCCATGTTCATACTGATAGCGGTGTAGATATTTCCATGTTCATCCAGATGGCTGTGTAGATATATCCATGTTCATACATACAGATGGAAGAGAAGATATTTCCATGTTCATACAGATAGAGGTGTAAATATTTCCTTGTTCATACAGATAGCGGTGTAGATATTTCCATGTTCAGCCAGATGGCTGTGTAGATATATCCATGTTCATACAGATGGCGGAGAAGGTATTTCCATGTTCATACAGATAGCGGTGTAGATATTTCCATGTTCATACTGATAGCGGTGTAGATATTTCCATGTTCATACAGATAGCGGTGTAGATATTTCCATGTTCGTACAGATAGTGGTGTAGATATTTCCATGTTCATCCAGATGGCTGTGTAGATATATCCATGTTCATGCAGATGGCTGTGAAGATATTTCCATGTTCTTACAGATAGCGGTGTAGATATTTCCATGTTCATACAGATAGCCGTGTAGATATTGCCATGTTCAAACCGATAGCGGTGCTGATACTTCCATGTTTATACAGGTAGCTGTGTACATATTTCCATGTTTATACAGATAGCGGTGTAGATATTTCCATGTTCATACAGATAGCGGTGTAGATATTTCCATGTTTATACAGATAGCGGTGTAGATATCTCCTTCTTAATACAGATGGCGGTATAGATATTTACATGTTCATACAGATGGCGGTGCAGATATTTCCATGTTCATACAGATGGCGGTGTAGATATTTCCATGTTCATACAGATAGCGGTGTAGATATTTCCATGTTCATACAGATAGCGGTGTATGTATTTCCATGTTCATACAGATAGCGGTGTAGATATTTCCATTTTCATGCATATAGCGGTGTATACATTTCCCTGTTCAAACAGTTAGCGGTGTAGATATTTCCATGTTCATACAGATAGCGGTGCAGATATTTCCATGTTTATACAGATAGCCGTGAAGATGTATGCATGTTTACACACATAGCGGTGTAGATATTTCCATGTTCATCCAGATGGCTGTGTAGATATATCCATGTTCATACAGTTGGCGGTGAAGATATTTCCATGATCATACAGATAGCGGTGTAGATATTTCCATGTTCATACAGATAGCGGTGTAGATATTTCCATGTATATGCAGATAGCTGTGTAGATATTTCCATTTTCATGCAGATAGTGGTGTAGATATTTCCATGTTCAAACAGATAGCGGTGTAGATATTTCCATGTTCATTCACATAGCCGTGTAGATATTTCCATGTTTATACAGATAGCGGTGAAGATGTATGCATGTTTACACAGATAGCGGTGTAGATATTTCCATGTTCATACAGATAGCGGTGTAGATATTTCCATGTTCATCCAGATGGCTGTGTAGATATATCCATGTTCATACAGATGGCCGTGAAGATATTTCCATGTTCATACAGATAGCGGTGTAGATATTTCCATGTTCATACAGATAGCGGTGTAGGTATTTCCATGTTCATACAGATAGCGGTGTATGTATTTCCATGTTCATACAGATAGCGGTGTAGATATTTCCATTTTCATGCACATAGCGGTGTATACATTTCCCTGTTCAAACAGTTAGCGGTGTAGATATTTCCATGTTCATACAGATAGCGGTGCAGATATTTCCATGTTTATACAGATAGCGGTGAAGATGTATGCATGTTTACACACATAGCGGTGTAGATATTTCCATGTTCATCCAGATGGCTGTGTAGATATATCCATGCTCATACAGATGGCGGTGAAGATATTTCCATGTTCATACAGATAGCGGTGTAGATATTTCCATGTTCATACAGATAGCGTTGTAGATATTTCCATGTATATGCAGATAGCTGTGTAGATATTTCCATTTTCATGCAGATAGTGGTGTAGATATTTCCATGTTCAAACAGAGAGCGGTGTAGATATTTCCATGTTCATTCACATAGCGGTGTAGATATTTCCATGTTTATACAGATAGCAGTGAAGATGTTTGCATGTTTACACAGATAGCTGTGAAGATATTTCCATGTTCATACAGATAGCGGTATAGATATTTCCATGTTCATCCAGATGGCTGTGTAGACATATCCATGTTCATACAGATGGCGGTGAAGATATTTCCATGTTCATACAGATAGCGGTGTAGATATTTCCATGTTCATACAGATAGCGGTGTAGATATTTCCATGTTAATAGAGATGGCTGTGTAGATATATCCATGTTCATACAGATGGCGGTGTAGATATTTCCATGTTCATAGTGATAGCGGTGTAGATATTTCCATGTTCATCCAGATGGCTGTGTAGATATATCCATGTTCATACATACAGATGGAAGAGAAGATATTTCCATGTTCATACAGATAGAGGTGTAAATATTTCCTTGTTCATACAGATAGCGGTGTAGATATTTCCATGTTCAGCCAGATGGCTGTGTAGATATATCCATGTTCATACAGATGGCAGAGAAGGTATTTCCATGTTCATACAGATAGCGGTGTAGATATTTCCATGTTCATACAGATAGCGGTGTAGATATTTCCATGTTCATACAGATAGCGGTGTAGATATTTCCATGTTCGTACAGATAGTGGTGTAGATATTTCCATGTTCATCCAGATGGCTGTGTAGATATATCCATGTTCATGCAGATGGCTGTGAAGATATTTCCATGTTCTTACAGATAGCGGTGTAGATATTTCCATGTTCATACAGATAGCCGTGTAGATATTGCCATGTTCAAAGCGATAGCGGTGCTGATACTTCCATGTTTATACAGGTAGCTGTGTACATATTTCCATGTTTATACAGATAGCGGTGTAGATATTTCCATGTTCATACAGATAGCGGTGTAGATATTTCCATGTTTATACAGATAGCGGTGTAGATATCTCCTTCTTAATACAGATGGCGGTATAGATATTTACATGTTCATACAGATGGCGGTGCAGATATTTCCATGTTCATACAGATGGCGGTGTAGATATTTCCATGTTTATAGAGATACCGGTGTAGTTATTTCCATGTGTAAAGAGATAGCTGTGTAGATATTTCCATGTATATGCAGATAGCTGTGTAGATATTTCCTTTTTCATGCAGATAGTGGTGTAGATATTTCCATGTTCAAACAGATAGCGATGTAGATATTTCCATGTTCATACAGATAGCGGTGTAGATATTTCCATGTTTATACAGATAGCGGTGAAGATGTATGCATGTTTACACAGATAGCTGTGTTGATATTTCCATGTTCGTACAGATAGTGGTGTAGATATTTCCATGTTCATCCAGATGGCTGTTTAGACATATCCATGTTCATTCAGATGGCAGTGAAGATATTTCCATGTTGATACAGATAGCGGTGTAGACATTTCCATGTTCATACAGATAGCGGTGTAGATATTTCCATGTTCATACAGATGGCTGTGTAGATATATCCATGTTCATACAGATGGCGGTGAAGATATTTCCATGTTCATAGAGATGGCGGTGTAGATATTTCCATATTCATTCCGATAGCGGTGCTGATATTTCCATGTTTATACAGGTAGCGGAGTAGATATCTCCATGTTTATACAGATAGCGGTGTAGATATTTCCATGTTTATACACATAGCGGTGTAGATATTTCCATGTTTATACAGATAGCGGTGTAGATATCTCCATCTTAATACAGATGGCGGTGTAGATATTTATATGTTCATACAGACGGCGGTGCAGATATTTCCATGTTCATTCAGATGGTGGTGTAGTTATTTCCAAATTCATTCAGATAGTGGTGTAGTTATTTCCATGTGTAAAGAGATAGCTGTGTAGATATTTCCATGTATATGCAGATAGCTGTGTAGATATTTCCATTTTCATGCAGATAGCGGTGTATATATTTCCCTGTTCAAACAGTTAGCGGTGTAGATATTTCCATGTTCATAAAGATAGATGTGTAGATATTTCCATGTTTACACAGATAGCGGTGAAGGTGTATGCATGTTTACACAGATAGCGGTGTAGATATTTCCATGTTTATACAGATAGCGGTGAAGATGTATGCATCTTTACACAGATAGCGGTGTAGATATTTCCATGTTTATACAGATAGCGGTGAAGATGTATGCATGTTTACACAGATAGCGGTGTAGATATTTCCATGTTCATACTGATAGCGGTGTAGATATTTCCATGTTCTTCCAGATGTCTGTGTAGATATATCCATGTTCATACAGATGGCGGTGAAGATACTTCCATGTTCATACAGATAGAGGTGTAGTTATTTCCATGTGTAAAGAGATAGCTGTGTAGATATTTCCATGTATATGCAGATAGCTGTGTAGATATTTCCATTTTCATGCAGATAGCGGTTTAGATATTTCCATGTTCAAACAGATAGCGGTGTAGATATTTCCATGATCATAGAGATAGCGGTGTAGATATTTCCATGTTTATACGGATAGCGGTGAAGATGTATGCATGTTTACACAGATAGCGGTGTAGATATTTCCATGTTCATACAGATAGCGGTGTAGATATTTCCATGTTCATCCAGATGGCTGTGTAGATATATCCATGTTCATACAGATGGCGGTGAAGATATTTCCATGTTCATACAGATAGCGGTGTAGATATTTCCATGTTCATACAGATAGCGGTGAAGATATTTCCATGTTCATACAGACAGCGGTGTTGATATTTCCATGTTCATCCAGATGGCTGTGTAGATATATCTATGTTCATACAGATGGTGGTGAAGATATTTCCATGTTCATACAGATATCGGTGTAGATATTTCCATGTTCATACAGATAGCGGTGAAGTTATTTCCATGTTCATACAGATAGCGGTGCTGATATTTCCATGTTTATACAGGTAGCGGTGTAGATATTTCCATGTTTATACAGATAGCGGTGTAGATATTTCCATGTTTACACAGATAGCGGTGTAGATATTTCCATGTTCATACAGATAGCAGTGTAGATATTTCCATGTTCATCCAGATGGCTGTGTAGATATATCCATGTTCATACAGATGGCGGTGAAGATATTTCCATGTTCATACAGATAGCGGTGTAGATATTTCCATGTTCATACAGATAGCGGTGTAGATATTTCCATGTTCATACAGAGAGCAGTGTATGTATTTCCATGTTCATACAGATAGCGGTGTAGATATTTCCATTTTCATGCACATAGCGGTGTATACATTTCCCTGTTCAAACAGTTAGCGTTGTAGATATTTCCATGTTCATACAGATAGCGGTGCAGATATTTCCATGTTTATACAGATAGCTGTGAAGATGTATGCATGTTTACACACATAGCGGTGTAGATATTTCCATGTTCATCCAGATGGCTGTGTAGATATATCCATGTTCATACAGATGGCGGTGAAGATATTTCCATGTTCATACAGATAGCGGTGTAGATATTTCCATGTTCATACTGATAGCGTTGTAGATATTTCCATGTATATGCAGATAGCTGTGTAGATATTTCCATTTTCATGCAGATAGTGGTGTAGATATTTCCATGTTCAAACAGAGAGCGGTGTAGGTATTTCCATGTTCATTCACATAGCGGTGTAGATATTTCCATGTTTATACAGATAGCGGTGAAGATGTTTGCATGTTTACACAGATAGCTGTGAAGATATTTCCATGTTCATAAAGATAGCGGTATAGATATTTCCATGTTCATCCAGATGGCTGTGTAGACATATCCATGTTCATACAGATGGCGGTGAAGATATTTCCATGTTCATACAGATAGCGGTGTAGATATTTCCATGTTCATACAGATAGCGGTGTAGATATTTCCATGTTAATACAGATGGCTGTGTAGATATATCCATGTTCATACAGATGGCGGTATAGATATTTCCATGTTCATACTGATAGCGGTGTAGATATTTCCATGTTCATCCAGATGGCTGTGTAGATATATCCATGTTCATACATACAGATGGAAGAGAAGATATTTCCATGTTCATACAGATAGAGGTGTAAATATTTCCTTGTTCATACAGATAGCGGTGTAGATATTTCCATGTTCAGCCAGATGGCTGTGTAGATATATCCATGTTCATACAGATGGCGGAGAAGGTATTTCCATGTTCATACAGATAGCGGTGTAGATATTTCCATGTTCATACTGATAGCGGTGTAGATATTTCCATGTTCATACAGATAGCGGTGTAGATATTTCCATGTTCGTACAGATAGTGGTGTAGATATTTCCATGTTCATCCAGATGGCTGTGTAGATATATCCATGTTCATGCAGATGGCTGTGAAGATATTTCCATGTTCTTACAGATAGCGGTGTAGATATTTCCATGTTCATACAGATAGCCGTGTAGATATTGCCATGTTCAAACCGATAGCGGTGCTGATACTTCCATGTTTATACAGGTAGCTGTGTACATATTTCCATGTTTATACAGATAGCGGTGTAGATATTTCCATGTTCATACAGATAGCGGTGTAGATATTTCCATGTTTATACAGATAGCGGTGTAGATATCTCCTTCTTAATACAGATGGCGGTATAGATATTTACATGTTCATACAGATGGCGGTGCAGATATTTCCATGTTCATACAGATGGCGGTGTAGATATTTCCATGTTCATACAGATAGCGGTGTAGATATTTCCATGTTCATACAGATAGCGGTGTATGTATTTCCATGTTCATACAGATAGCGGTGTAGATATTTCCATTTTCATGCATATAGCGGTGTATACATTTCCCTGTTCAAACAGTTAGCGGTGTAGATATTTCCATGTTCATACAGATAGCGGTGCAGATATTTCCATGTTTATACAGATAGCCGTGAAGATGTATGCATGTTTACACACATAGCGGTGTAGATATTTCCATGTTCATCCAGATGGCTGTGTAGATATATCCATGTTCATACAGTTGGCGGTGAAGATATTTCCATGATCATACAGATAGCGGTGTAGATATTTCCATGTTCATACAGATAGCGGTGTAGATATTTCCATGTATATGCAGATAGCTGTGTAGATATTTCCATTTTCATGCAGATAGTGGTGTAGATATTTCCATGTTCAAACAGATAGCGGTGTAGATATTTCCATGTTCATTCACATAGCCGTGTAGATATTTCCATGTTTATACAGATAGCGGTGAAGATGTATGCATGTTTACACAGATAGCGGTGTAGATATTTCCATGTTCATACAGATAGCGGTGTAGATATTTCCATGTTCATCCAGATGGCTGTGTAGATATATCCATGTTCATACAGATGGCGGTGAAGATATTTCCATGTTCATACAGATAGCGGTGTAGATATTTCCATGTTCATACAGATAGCGGTGTAGGTATTTCCATGTTCATACAGATAGCGGTGTATGTATTTCCATGTTCATACAGATAGCGGTGTAGATATTTCCATTTTCATGCACATAGCGGTGTATACATTTCCCTGTTCAAACAGTTAGCGGTGTAGATATTTCCATGTTCATACAGATAGCGGTGCAGATATTTCCATGTTTATACAGATAGCGGTGAAGATGTATGCATGTTTACACACATAGCGGTGTAGATATTTCCATGTTCATCCAGATGGCTGTGTAGATATATCCATGCTCATACAGATGGCGGTGAAGATATTTCCATGTTCATACAGATAGCGGTGTAGATATTTCCATGTTCATACAGATAGCGTTGTAGATATTTCCATGTATATGCAGATAGCTGTGTAGATATTTCCATTTTCATGCAGATAGTGGTGTAGATATTTCCATGTTCAAACAGAGAGCGGTGTAGATATTTCCATGTTCATTCACATAGCGGTGTAGATATTTCCATGTTTATACAGATAGCAGTGAAGATGTTTGCATGTTTACACAGATAGCTGTGAAGATATTTCCATGTTCATACAGATAGCGGTATAGATATTTCCATGTTCATCCAGATGGCTGTGTAGACATATCCATGTTCATACAGATGGCGGTGAAGATATTTCCATGTTCATACAGATAGCGGTGTAGATATTTCCATGTTCATACAGATAGCGGTGTAGATATTTCCATGTTAATAGAGATGGCTGTGTAGATATATCCATGTTCATACAGATGGCGGTGTAGATATTTCCATGTTCATAGTGATAGCGGTGTAGATATTTCCATGTTCATCCAGATGGCTGTGTAGATATATCCATGTTCATACATACAGATGGAAGAGAAGATATTTCCATGTTCATACAGATAGAGGTGTAAATATTTCCTTGTTCATACAGATAGCGGTGTAGATATTTCCATGTTCAGCCAGATGGCTGTGTAGATATATCCATGTTCATACAGATGGCAGAGAAGGTATTTCCATGTTCATACAGATAGCGGTGTAGATATTTCCATGTTCATACAGATAGCGGTGTAGATATTTCCATGTTCATACAGATAGCGGTGTAGATATTTCCATGTTCGTACAGATAGTGGTGTAGATATTTCCATGTTCATCCAGATGGCTGTGTAGATATATCCATGTTCATGCAGATGGCTGTGAAGATATTTCCATGTTCTTACAGATAGCGGTGTAGATATTTCCATGTTCATACAGATAGCCGTGTAGATATTGCCATGTTCAAAGCGATAGCGGTGCTGATACTTCCATGTTTATACAGGTAGCTGTGTACATATTTCCATGTTTATACAGATAGCGGTGTAGATATTTCCATGTTCATACAGATAGCGGTGTAGATATTTCCATGTTTATACAGATAGCGGTGTAGATATCTCCTTCTTAATACAGATGGCGGTATAGATATTTACATGTTCATACAGATGGCGGTGCAGATATTTCCATGTTCATACAGATGGCGGTGTAGATATTTCCATGTTTATAGAGATACCGGTGTAGTTATTTCCATGTGTAAAGAGATAGCTGTGTAGATATTTCCATGTATATGCAGATAGCTGTGTAGATATTTCCTTTTTCATGCAGATAGTGGTGTAGATATTTCCATGTTCAAACAGATAGCGATGTAGATATTTCCATGTTCATACAGATAGCGGTGTAGATATTTCCATGTTTATACAGATAGCGGTGAAGATGTATGCATGTTTACACAGATAGCTGTGTTGATATTTCCATGTTCGTACAGATAGTGGTGTAGATATTTCCATGTTCATCCAGATGGCTGTTTAGACATATCCATGTTCATTCAGATGGCAGTGAAGATATTTCCATGTTGATACAGATAGCGGTGTAGACATTTCCATGTTCATACAGATAGCGGTGTAGATATTTCCATGTTCATACAGATGGCTGTGTAGATATATCCATGTTCATACAGATGGCGGTGAAGATATTTCCATGTTCATAGAGATGGCGGTGTAGATATTTCCATATTCATTCCGATAGCGGTGCTGATATTTCCATGTTTATACAGGTAGCGGAGTAGATATCTCCATGTTTATACAGATAGCGGTGTAGATATTTCCATGTTTATACACATAGCGGTGTAGATATTTCCATGTTTATACAGATAGCGGTGTAGATATCTCCATCTTAATACAGATGGCGGTGTAGATATTTATATGTTCATACAGACGGCGGTGCAGATATTTCCATGTTCATTCAGATGGTGGTGTAGTTATTTCCAAATTCATTCAGATAGTGGTGTAGTTATTTCCATGTGTAAAGAGATAGCTGTGTAGATATTTCCATGTATATGCAGATAGCTGTGTAGATATTTCCATTTTCATGCAGATAGCGGTGTATATATTTCCCTGTTCAAACAGTTAGCGGTGTAGATATTTCCATGTTCATAAAGATAGATGTGTAGATATTTCCATGTTTACACAGATAGCGGTGAAGGTGTATGCATGTTTACACAGATAGCGGTGTAGATATTTCCATGTTTATACAGATAGCAGTGAAGATGTATGCATGTTTACACAGATAGCGGTGTAGACATTTCCATGTTCATACTGATAGCGGTGTAGATATTTCCATGTTCATCCAGATGTCTGTGTAGATATATCCATGTTCATACTGAGGGTGGTGAATATATTTCCATGTTCATACAGATAGAGGTGTAGTTATTTCCATGTGTAAAGAGATAGCTGTGTAGATATTTCCATGTATATGCAGATAGCTGTGTAGATATTTCCATTTTCATGCAGATAGCGGTTTAGATATTTCCATGTTCAAACAGATAGCGGTGTAGATATTTCCATGTTCATAGAGATAGCGGTGTAGATATTTCCATGTTTATACAGATAGCGGTGAAGATGTATGCATCTTTACACAGATAGCGGTGTAGATATTTCCATGTTCATACAGATAGCGGTGTAGATATTTCCATGTTCATCCAGATGGCTGTGTAGATATATCCATGTTCATACAGATGGCGGTGAAGATATTTCCATGTTCATACAGACAGCGGTGTAGATATTTCCATGTTCATACAGATAGCGGTGTAGATATTTCCATGTTCATACAGACAGCGGTGTTGATATTTCCATGTTCATCCAGATGGCTGTGTAGATATATCTATGTTCATACAGATGGTGGTGAAGATATTTCCATGTTCATACAGATATCGGTGTAGATATTTCCATGTTCACAGATAGCGGTGAAGTTATTTCCATGTTCATACAGATAGCGGTGCTGATATTTCCATGTTTATACAGGTAGCGGAGTAGATATTTCCATGTTTATACAGATAGCGGTGTAGATATTTCCATGTTTATACACATAGCGGTGTAGATATTTCCATGTTTATACAGATAGCGGTGTAGATATCTCCATCTTAATACAGATGGCGGTGAAGATATTTATATGTTCATACAGACGGCGGTGCAGATATTTCCATGTTCATACAGATGGCGGTGTAGTTATTTCCAAATTCATACAGATAGCGGTGTAGTTATTTCCATGTGTAAAGAGATAGCTGTGTAGATATTTCCATGTTTATACAGATAGCGGTGAAGGTGTATGCATGTTTACACAGATAGCGGTGTAGATATTTCCATGTTTATACAGATAGCGGTGAAGATGTATGCATGTTTACAGAGATAGCGGTGTAGATATTTCCATGTTCATACTGATAGCGGTGTAGATATTTCCATGTTCATCCAGATGTCTGTGTAGATATATCCATGTTCATACAGATGGCGGTGAAGATACTTCCATGTTCATACAGATAGAGGTGTAGTTATTTCCATGTGTAAAGAGATAGCTGTGTAGATATTTCCATGTATATGCAGATAGCTGTGTAGATATTTCCATTTTCATGCAGACAGCGGTTTAGATATTTCCATGTTCAAACAGATAGCGGTGTAGATATTTCCATGTTCATAGAGATAGCGGTGTAGATATTTCCATGTTTATACAGATAGCGGTGAAGATGTATGCATGTTTACACAGATAGCGGTGTAGATATTTCCATGTTCATACAGATAACGGTGTAGATATTTCCATGTTCATCCAGATGGCTGTGTAGATATATCCATGTTCATACAGGTGGCGGTGAAGATATTTCCATGTTCATACAGATAGCGGTGTAGATATTTCCATGTTCATACAGATAGCGGTGTAGATATTTCCATGTTCATACAGACAGCGGTGTTGATATTTCCATGTTCATCCAGATGGCTGTGTAGATATATCTATGTTCATACAGATTGTGGTGAAGATATTTCCATGTTCATAGAGATATCGGTGTAGATATTTCCATGTTCATACAGATAGCGGTGAAGTTATTTCCATGTTCATACAGATAGCGGTGCTGATATTTCCATGTTTATACAGGTAGCGGTGTAGATATTTCCATGTTTATACAGATAGCGGTGTAGATATTTCCATGTTTATACAGATAGCGGTGTAGATATATCCATGTTTATAGAGATAGCGGTGTAGATATCTCCTTCTTAATACAGATGGCCGTGTGGATATTTATATGTTCATACAGATGGCGGTGCGGATATTTCCATGTTCATACAGATGGTGGTGTAGATATTTCCATGTTCATACAGATAGCGGTGTAGTTATTTCCATGTGTAAAGAGATAGCTGTGTAGATATTTCCATGTATATGCAGATAGCTGTGTAGATATTTCCATTTTCATGCACATAGCGGTGTAGATATTTCCATGTTCAAACAGATAGCGGTGTAGACATTTCCATGTTCATACAGATAGCGGTGTAGATATTTCCATGTTTATACAGACAGCGGTGAAGACGTATGCATGTTTACACAGATAGCGGTGTAGATATTTCCATGTTTATACAGATAGCGGTGAAGATGTATGCATGTTTACACAGATAGCGGTGTAGATATTTCCATGTTCGTACAGATAGCGGTGTAGATATTTCCATGTTCATCCAGATGGCTGTGTAGATATATCCATGTTCATACAGATGGCGGTGAAGATATTTCCATGTTCATACAGATAGCGGTGTAGATATTTCCATGTTCATACAGATAGCGGTGTAGATATTTCCATGTTCATACAGATAGCGGTGTATGTATTTCCATGTTCATACAGATAGCGGTGTAGATATTTCCATTTTCATGCACATAGCGGTGTATACATTTCCCTGTTCAAACAGTTAGCGGTGTAGATATTTCCATGTTCATACAGATAGCGGTGCAGATATTTCCATGTTTATACAGATAGCCGTGAAGAGGTATGCATGTTTACACACATAGCGGTGTAGATATTTCCATGTTCATCCAGATGGCTGTGTAGATATATCCATGTTCATACAGTTGGCGGTGAAGATATTTCCATGTTCATACAGATAGCGGTGTAGATATTTCCATGTTCATACAGATAGCGGTGTAGATATTTCCATGTATATGCAGATAGCTGTGTAGATATTTCCATTTTCATGCAGATAGTGGTGTAGATATTTCCATGTTCAAACAGATAGCGGTGTAGATATTTCCATGTTCATTCACATAGCGGTGTAGATATTTCCATGTTTATACAGATAGCGGTGAAGATGTATGCATGTTTACACAGATAGCGGTGTAGATATTTCCATGTTCATACAGATAGCGGTGTAGATATTTCCATGTTCATCCAGATGGCTGTGTAGATATATCCATGTTCATACAGATGGCGGTGAAGATATTTCCATGTTCATACAGATAGCGGTGTAGATATTTCCATGTTCATACAGATAGCGGTGTAGATATTTCCATGTTCATACAGATAGCGGTGTATGTATTTCCATGTTCATACAGATAGCGGTGTAGATATTTCCATTTTCATGCACATAGCGGTGTATACATTTCCCTGTTCAAACAGTTAGCGGTGTAGATATTTCCATGTTCATACAGATAGCGGTGCAGATATTTCCATGTTTATACAGATAGCGGTGAAGATGTATGCATGTTTACACACATAGCGATGTAGATATTTCCATGTTCATCCAGATGGCTGTGTAGATATATCCATGTTCATACAGATGGCGGTGAAGATATTTCCATGTTCATACAGATAGCGGTGTAGATATTTCCATGTTCATACAGATAGCGGTGTAGATATTTCCATGTATATGCAGATAGCTGTGTAGATATTTCCATTTTCATGCAGATAGTGGTGTAGATATTTCCATGTTCAAACAGATAGCGGTGTAGATATTTCCATGTTCATTCACATAGCGGTGTAGATATTTCCATGTTTATACAGATAGCTGTGAAGATGTTTGCATGTTTACACAGATAGCTGTGAAGATATTTCCATTTTCATACAGATAGCGGTATAGATATTTCCATGTTCATCCAGATGGCTGTGTAGACATATCCATGTTCATACAGATGGCGGTGAAGATATTTCCATGTTCATACAGATAGCGGTGTATATATTTCCATGTTCATACAGATAGCGGTGTAGATATTTCCATGTTCATACTGATAGTGGTGTAGATATTTCCATGTTCATAGTGATAGCGGTGTAGATATTTCCATGTTCATCCAGATGGCTGTGTAGATATATCCATGTTCATACATACAGATGGAAGAGAAGATATTTCCATGTTCATACAGATAGAGGTGTAAATATTTCCATGTTCATACTGATAGAGGTGTAGATATTTCCATGTTCAGCCAGATGGCTGTGTAGATATATCCATGTTCATACAGATGGCGGAGAAGGTATTTCCATGTTCATACAGATAGCGGTGTAGATATTTCCATGTTCATACAGATAGCGGTGTAGATATTTCCATGTTCATACAGATAGCGGTTAAGATATTTCCATGTTCGTACAGATAGTGGTGTAGATATTTCCATGTTCATCCAGATGGCTGTGTAGATATATCCATGTTCATGCAGATGGCTGTGAAGATATTTCCATGTTCATACAGATAGCGGAGTAGATATTTCCATGTTCATACAGATAGTCGTGTAGATATTGCCATGTTCAAACCGATAGCGGTGCTGATACTTCCATGTTTATACAGGTAGCTGTGTACATATTTCCATGTTTATACAGATAGCGGTGTAGATATTTCCATGTTCATACAGATAGCGGTGTAGATATTTCCATGTTTATACAGATAGCGGTGTAGATATCTCCTTCTTAATACAGATGGCGGTATAGATATTTACATGTTCATACAGATGGCGGTGCAGATATTTCCATGTTCATACAGATGGCGGTGTAGATATTTCCATGTTTATAGAGATACCGGTGTAGTTATTTCCATGTGTAAAGAGATAGCTGTGTAGATATTTCCATGTATATGCAGATAGCTGTGTAGATATTTCCATTTTCATGCAGATAGTGGTGTAGATATTTCCATGTTCAAACAGATAGCGATGTAGATATTTCCATGTTCATACAGATAGCGGTGTAGATATTTCCATGTTTATACAGATAGCGGTGAAGATGTATGCATGTTTACACAGATAGCTGTGTTGATATTTCCATGTTCATACAGATAGTGGTGTAGATATTTCCATGTTCATCCAGATGGCTGTTTAGACATATCCATGTTCATTCAGATGGCGGTGAAGATATTTCCATGTTGATACAGATAGCGGTGTAGACATTTCCATGTTCATACAGATAGCGGTGTAGATATTTCCATGTTCATACAGATGGCTGTGTAGATATATCCATGTTCATACAGATGGCGGTGAAGATATTTCCATGTTCATAGAGATGGCGGTGTAGATATTTCCATATTCATTCCGATAGCGGTGCTGATATTTCCATGTTTATACAGGTAGCGGAGTAGATATTTCCATGTTTATACAGATAGCGGTGTAGATATTTCCATGTTTATACAGATAGCGGTGTAGATATCTCCATCTTAATACAGATGGCGGTGTAGATATTTATATGTTCATATAGACGGCGGTGCAGATATTTCCATGTTCATTCAGATGGCGGTGTAGTTATTTCCAAATTCATACAGATAGCGGTGTAGTTATTTCCATGTGTAAAGAGATAGCTGTGTAGATATTTCCATGTATATGCAGATAGCTGTGTAGATATTTCCATTTTCATGCAGATAGCGGTGTATATATTTCCCTGTTCAAACAGGTAGCGGTGTAGATATTTCCATGTTCATAAAGATAGCTGTGTAGATATTTCCATGTTTACACAGATAGCGGTGAAGGTGTATGCATGTTTACACAGATAGCGGTGTAGATATTTCCATGTTTATACAGATAGCAGTGAAGATGTATGCATGTTTACACAGATAGCGGTGTAGACATTTCCATGTTCATACTGATAGCGGTGTAGATATTTCCATGTTCATCCAGATGTCTGTGTAGATATATCCATGTTCATACTGATGGTGGTGAATATATTTCCATGTTCATACAGATAGAGGTGTAGTTATTTCCATGTGTAAAGAGATAGCTGTGTAGATATTTCCATGTATATGCTGATAGCTGTGTAGATATTTCCATTTTCATGCAGATAGCGGTTTAGATATCTCCATGTTCAAACAGATAGCGGTGTAGATATTTCCATGTTCATAGAGATAGCGGTGTAGATATTTCCATGTTTATACAGATAGCGGTGAAGATGTATGCATGTTTACACAGATAGCGGTGTAGATATTTCCATGTTCATACAGATAGCGGTGTAGATATTTCCATGTTCATCCAGATGGCTGTGTAGATATATCCATGTTCATACAGATGGCGGTGAAGATATTTCCATGTTCATACAGATAGCAGTGTAGATATTTCCATGTTCATACAGATAGCGGTGTAGATATTTCCATGTTCATACAGACAGCGGTGTTGATATTTCCATGTTCATCCAGATGGCTGTGTAGATATATCTATGTTCATACAGATGGCGGTGAAGATATTTCCATGTTCATACAGATATCGGTGTAGATATTTCCATGTTTATACAGGTAGCGGTGTAGATATTTCCATGTTTATACAGATAGTGGTGTAGATATTTCCATGTTTATACAGATAGCGGTGTAGATATTTCCAAGTTTATACAGATAGCGGTGTAGATATCTCCATCTTAATACAGATGGCGGTGTAGATATTTATATGTTCATACAGACGGCGGTGCAGATATTTCCATGTTCATACAGATGGCGGTGTAGTTATTTCCAAATTCATTCAGATAGCGGTGTAGTTATTTCCATGTGTAAAGAGATAGCTGTGTAGATATTTCCATGTATATGCAGATAGCTGTGTAGATATTTCCATTTTAATGCAGATAGTGGTGTATATATTTCCCTGTTCAAACAGTTAGCGGCGTAGGTATTTCCATGTTCATAAAGATAGCTGTGTAGATATTTCCATGTTTATACAGATAGAGGTGAAGGTGCATGCATGTTTACACAGATAGCGGTGTAGATATTTCCATGTTTATACAGATAGCGGTGAAGATGTATGCATGTTTACACAGATAGCGGTGTAGATATTTCCATGTTCATACTGATAGCGGTGTAGATATTTCCATGTTCATCCAGATGTCTGTGTAGATATATCCATGTTCATACAGATGGCGGTGAAGATACTTCCATGTTCATACAGATAGAGGTGTAGTTATTTCCAAGTGTAAAGAGATAGCTGTGTAGATATTTCCATGTATATGCAGATAGCTGTGTAGATATTTCCATTTTCATGCAGACAGCGGTTTAGATATTTCCATGTTCAAACAGATAGCGGTGTAGATATTTCCATGTTCATAGAGATATCGGTGTAGATATTTCCATGTTTATACAGATAGCGGTGAAGATGTATGCATGTTTACACAGATAGCGGTGTAGATATTTCCATGTTCATACAGATAACGGTGTAGATATTTCCATGTTCATCCAGATGGCTGTGTAGATATATCCATGTTCATACAGATGGTGGTGAAGATATTTCCATGTTCATACAGATAGCGGTGTAGATATTTCCATGTTCATACAGATAGCGGTGTAGATAATTCCATGTTCATACAGACAGCGGTGTTGATATTTCCATGTTCATCCAGATGGCTGTGTAGATATATCTATGTTCATACAGATGTTGGTGAAGATATTTCCATGTTCATACAGATAGCGGTGCTGATATTTCCATGTTTATACAGGTAGCGGTGTAGATATTTCCATGTTTATACAGATAGCGGAGTAGATATTTCCATGTTTATTCAGATAGCGGTGTAGATATCTCCTTCTTAATACAGATGGCCGTGTAGATATTTATATGTTCATACAGATGGCGGTGCGGATATTTCCATGTTCATACAGATGGTGGTGTAGATATTTCCATGTTCATACAGATAGCGGTGTAGTTATTTCCATGTGTAAAGAGATAGCTGTGTAGATATTTCCATTTTCATGCACATAGTGGTGTAGATATTTCCATGTTCAAACAGATAGCGGTGTAGATATTTCCATATTCATACAGATAGCGGTGTAGATATTTCCATGTTTATACAGACAGCGGTGAAGATGTATGCATGTTTACACAGATAGCGGTGTAGATATTTCCATGTTTATACAGATAGCGGTGAAGATGTATGCATGTTTACACAGATAGCGGTGTACATATTTCCATGTTCATACAGATAGCGGTGTAGATATTTCCATGTTCATCCAGATGGCTGTGTAGATATATCCATGTTCATACAGATGGCGGTGAAGATATTTCCATGTTCATACAGATAGCGGTGTAGATATTTCCATGTTCATGCGGATAGCGGTGTAGATATTTCCATGTTCATACAGATAGCGGTGTATGTATTTCCATCTTCATACAGATAGCGGTGCAGATATTTCCATTTTCATGCAGATAGCGGTGTATACATTTCCCTGTTCAAACAGTTAGCGGTGTAGATATTTCCATGTTCATACAGATAGCGGTGCAGATATTTCCATGTTTATACAGATAGCGGTGAAGATGCATGCATGTTTACACACATAGCGGTGTAGATATTTCCATGTTCATCCAGATGGCTGTGTAGATATATCCATGTTCATACAGATGGCGGTGAAGATATTTCCATGTTCATACAGATAGCGGTGTAGATATTTCCATGTTCATACAGATAGCGGTGTAGATATTTCCATGTATATGCAGATAGCTGTGTAGATATTTCCATTTTCATGCAGATAGTGGTGTAGATATTTCCATGTTCAAACAGATAGCGGTGTAGATATTTCCATGTTCATTCACATAGCGGTGTAGATATTTCCATGTTTATACAGATAGCGGTGAAGATGTATGAATGTTTACACAGATAGCGGTGTAGATATTTCCATGTTCATACAGATAGCGGTGTAGATATTTCCATGTTCATCCAGATGGCTGTGTAGATATATCCATGTTCATACAGATGGCGGTGAAGATATTTCCATATTCATACAGATAGCGGTGTAGATATTTCCATGTTTATACAGATAGCAGTGTAGATATTTCCATGTTCAAACAGATAGCGGTGTATGTATTTCCATCTTCATACAGATAGCTTTGTAGATATTTCCATTTTCATGCACATAGCAGTGTATACATTTCCCTGTTCAAACAGTTAGCGGTGTAGATATTTCCATGATCATACAGATAGCGGTGCAGATATTTCCATGTTTATACAGATAGCTGTGAAGATGTATGCATGTTTACACACATAGCGGTGTAGATATATCCATGTTCATCCTGATGGCTGTGTAGATATATCCATGTTCATACAGATGGCGGAGAAGATATTTCCATGTTCATACAGATAGCGGTGTAGATATTTCCATGTTCATACAGATAGCGGTGTAGGTATTTCCATGTATATGCAGATAGCTGTGTAGATATTTCCATTTTTATGCAGATAGTGGTGTAGATATTTCCATGTTCAAACAGATAGCGGTGTAGATATTTCCATGTTCATTCACATAGCGGTGTAGATATTTCCATGTTTATACAGATAGCGGTGAAGATGTATGCATGTTTACACAGATATCTGTGTAGATATTTCCATGTTCATACTGATAGCGGTGTAGATATTTCCATGTTCATCCAGATGGCTGTGTAGACATATCCATGTTCATACAGACGGCGGTGAAGATATTTCCATGTTCATACAGATAGCGGTGTAGATATTTCCATGTTAATACAGACGGCTGTGTAGATATATCCATGTTCATATAGATGGCGGTGAAGATATTTCCATGTTCATACAGATGGCGGTGTAGATATTTCCATGTTCATTCCGATAGCGGTGCTGATATTTCCATGTTTATACAGGTAGCGGTGTAGTTATTTCCAAGTTTATACAGATAGCGGTGTAGATATTTCCATGTTTATACAGATAGTGGTGTAGATATTTCCATGTTTATACAGATAGCGGTGTAGATATCTCCATCTTAATACAGATGGCGGTGTAGATATTTATATGTTCATACAGATGGCGGTGCAGATATTTCCATGTTCATACAAATGGCGGTGTAGATACTTCCATATTCATACAGATAGCGGTGTAGTTATTTCCATGTGTAAAGAGATAGCTGTGTAGATATTTCCATGTATATGTAGATAGCAGTGCAGATATTTCCATTTTCATGCAGATAGCGGTGTAGATATTTCCATGTTCATCCAGATGGCTGTGTAGATGTATCCATGTTCATCCAGATGGCGGTGAAGATATTTCCATGTTCATACAGATAGCGGTGTAGATATTTCCATGTTCATAGAGATAGCGGTGTAGATACTTCCATGTTCATACCGATAGCAGTGCTGATACTTCCATGTTTATACAGGTAGCGGTGTACATATTTCTGTGTTTATAAAGATGGCTGTGTAGATATATCCATGTTCATGCAGATGGCGGTGTAGATATTTCCATGTTCATACAGATAGCGGTGCAGATATTTCCATGTTTATACAGATAGCGGTGAAGATGTATGCATGTTTACACACATAGCGGTGTAGATATTTCCATGTTCATCCAGATGGCTGTGTAGATATATCCATGTTCATACAGATGGCGGTGAAGATATTTCCATGTTCATACAGATAGCGGTGTAGATATTTCCATGTTCATACAGATAGCGGTGTAGATATTTCCATGTATATGCAGATAGCTGTGTAGATATTTCCATTTTTATGCAGATAGTGGTGTAGATATTTCCATGTTCAAACAGATAGCGGTGTAGATATTTCCATGTTCATTCACATAGCGGTGTAGATATTTCCATGTTTATACAGATAGCGGTGAAGATGTATGCATGTTTACACAGATAGCGGTGTAGATATTTCCATGTTCATACAGATAGCGGTGTAGATATTTCCATGTTCATCCAGATGGCTGTGTAGATATATCCATGTTCATACAGATGGCGGTGAAGATATTCCCATGTTGATACAGATAGCGGTGTAGACATTTCCATGTTCATACAGATAGCGGTGTAGATATTTCCATGTTCATACAGATGGCTGTGTAGATATATCCATGTTCATACAGATGGCGGTGAAGATATTTCCATGTTCATAGAGATGGCGGTGTAGATATTTCCATATTCATTCCGATAGCGGTGCTGATATTTCCATGTTTATACAGGTAGCGGAGTAGATATTTCCATGTTTATACAGATAGCGGTGTAGATATTTCCATGTTTATACGCATAGCGGTGTAGATA
Source organism: Gorilla gorilla gorilla (assembly GCF_029281585.2). Classification (NCBI taxonomy): domain Eukaryota; kingdom Metazoa; phylum Chordata; class Mammalia; order Primates; family Hominidae; genus Gorilla; species Gorilla gorilla. Next base: position 795,493 of record NC_073244.2, on the reverse strand, counting down.
TTTCCATGTTTATACAGATAGCGGTGTAGATATCTCCATCTTAATACAGATGCCGGTGTAGATATTTGTATGTTCATACAGACGGCGGTGCAGATATTTCCATGTTCATACATATGGCGGTGTAGTTATTTCCAAATTCATACAGATAGCGGTGTAGTTATTTCCATGTGTAAAGAGATAGGTGTGTAGATATTTCCATGTATATGCAGATAGCTGTGTAGATATTTCCATTTTCATGCGGATAGCGGTGTATATATTTCCCTGTTCAAACAGTTAGCGGTGTAGATATTTCCATGTTCATAAAGATAGCTGTGTAGATATTTCCATGTTTATACAGATAGCGGTGAAGGTGTATGCATGTTTACACAGATAGCTGTGTAGATATTTCCATGTTTATACAGATAGCGGTGAAGATGTATGTATGTTTACACAGATAGCGGTGTAGATATTTCCATGTTCATACTGATAGCGGTGTAGATATTTCCATGTTCATCCAGATGTCTGTGTAGATATATCCATGTTCATACAGATGGTGGTGAATATATTTCCATGTTCATACAGGTAGAGGTGTAGTTATTTCCATGTGTTAAGAGATAGCTGTGTAGATATTTCCATGTATATGCAGATAGCTGTGTAGATATTTCCATTTTCATGCAGATAGTGGTTTAGATATTTCCATGTTCAAACAGATAGCGGTGTAGATATTTCCATGTTCATAGAGATATCGGTGTAGATATTTCCATGTTTATACAGATAGCGGTGAAGATGTATGCATGTTTACACACATAGCGGTGTAGATATTTCCATGTTCATACAGATAGCGGTGTAGATATTTCCATGTTCATCCAGATGGCTGTGTAGATATATCCATGTTCATACAGATGGCGGTGAAGATATTTCCATGTTCATACAGATAGCGGTGTAGATATTTCCATGTTCATACAGATAGCGGTGTAGATATTTCCATGTTCATACAGACAGCGTTGTTGATATTTCCATGTTCATCCAGATGGCTGTGTAGATATATCTATGTTCATACAGATGGTGGTGAATATATTTCCATGTTCATACAGGTAGAGGTGTAGTTATTTCCATGTGTAAAGAGATAGCTGTGTAGATATTTCCATGTATATGCAGATAGCTGTGTAGATATTTCCATTTTCATGCAGATAGTGGTTTAGATATTTCCATGTTCAAACAGATAGCGGTGTAGATATTTCCATGTTCATAGAGATAGCGGTGTAGATATTTCCATGTTTATACAGATAGCGGTGAAGATGTATGCATGTTTACACAGATAGCGGTGTAGATATTTCCATGTTCATACAGATAGCGGTGTAGATATTTCCATGTTCATCCAGATGGCTGTGTAGATATATCCATGTTCATACAGATGGCGGTGAAGATATTTCCATGTTCATACAGATAGCGGTGTAGATATTTCCATGTTCATACAGATAGCGGTGTAGATATTTCCATGTTCATACAGACAGCGGTGTTGATATTTCCATGTTCATCCAGATGGCTGTGTAGATATATCTATGTTCATACAGATGGTGGTGAAGATATTTCCATGTTCATACAGATATCGGTGTAGATATTTCCATGTTTATACAGATAGCGGTGAAGTTATTTCCATGTGCATACAGATAGCGGTGCTGATATTTCCATGTTTATACAGGTAGCGGTGTAGATATTTCCATGTTTATACAGATAGCGGTGTAGATATTTCCATGTTTATTCAGATAGCGGTGTAGATATCTCCTTCTTAATACAGATGGCCTTGTAGATATTTATATGTTCATACAGATGGCGGTGCGGATATTTCCATGTTCATACAGATGGTGGTGTAGATATTTCCATGTTCATACAGATAGCGGTGTAGTTATTTCCATGTGTAAAGAGATAGCTGTGTAGATATTTCCATTTTCATGCACATAGTGGTGTAGATATTTCCATGTTCAAACAGATAGCGGTGTAGATATTTCCGTGTTCATACAGATAGCGATGTAGATATTTCCATGTTCATCCAGATGGCTGTGTAGATATATCCATGTTCATACAGATGGCGGTGAGGATATTTCCATGTTCATACAGATAGCGGTGTAGATATTTCCATGTTCATACTGATAGCGGTGTAGATATTTCCATGTTCATACAGAGAGCGGTGTATGTATTTCCATCTTCATACAGATAGCGCTGTAGATATTTCCATTTTCATGCACATAGCGGTGTATACACATACCTGTTCAAACAGTTAGCGGTGTAGATATTTCCATGATCATACAGATAGCGGTGCAGATATTTCCATGTTTATACAGATAGCGGTGAAGATGTATGCATGTTTACACACATAGCGGTGCAGATATTTCCATGTTCATCCAGATGGCTGTGTAGATATATCCATGTTCATACAGATGGCGGTGAAGATATTTCCATGTTCATACAGATAGGGGTGTAGATATTTCCATGTTCATTCAGATAGCGGTGTAGATATTTCCATGTATATGCAGATAGCTGTGTAGATATTTCCATTTTCATGCAGATAGTGGTGTAGATATTTCCATGTTCATTCACATAGCGGTGTAGATATTTCCATGTTCATTCACATAGCGGTGTAGATATTTCCATGTTTATACAGATAGCGGTGAAGATGTATGCATGTTTACACAGATAGCGGTGTAGATATTTCCATGTTCATACAGATAGCGGTGTAGATATTTCCATGTTCATCCAGATGGCTTTGTAGATATATCCATGTTCATACAGATGGCGGTGAAGATATTTCCATGTTCATACAGATAGCGGTGTAGATATTTCCACGTTCATACAGATAGCGGTGTAGATATTTCCATGTTCATACAGATAGCGGTGTATGTACTTCCATGTTCATACAGATAGCGCTGTAGATATTTCCATTTTCATGCACATAGCGGTGTATACATTTCCCTGTTCAAACAGTTAGCGGTGTAGATATTTCCATGTTCATACAGATAGCGGTGCAGATATTTCCATGTTTATACAGATAGCGGTGAAGATGTATGCATGTTTACACACATAGCGGTGTAGATAATTACATGTTCATCCAGATGGCTGTGTAGATATATCCATGTTCATACAGATGGCGGTGAAGATATTTCCATGTTCATACAGATAGCGGTGTAGATATTTCCATGTTCATACAGATAGCGGTGTAGATATTTCGATGTATATGCAGATAGCTGTGTAGATATTTCCATTTTCATGCAGATAGTGGTGTAGATATTTCCATGTTCAAACAGATAGCAGTGTAGATATTTCCATGTTCATTCACATAGCGGTGTAGATATTTCCATGTTTATACAGATAGCGGTGAAGATGTATGCATGTTTACATAGATAGCTGTGTAGATATTTCCATGTTCATACTGATAGCGGTGTAGATATTTCCATGTTCATCCAGATGGCTGTGTAGACATATCCATGTTCATACAGATGGCGGTGAAGATATGTCCATGTTCATACAGATAGCGGTGTAGATATTTCTATGTTCATACAGATAGCAGTGTAGATATTTCCATGTTAATACAGATGGCTGTGTAGATATATCCATGTTCATATAGATGGCGGTGAAGATATTTCCATGTTCATACAGATGGCGGTGTAGATATTTCCATGTTCATTCCGATAGCGGTGCTGATATTTCCATGTTTATACAGGTAGCGGTGTAGTTATTTCCAAGTTTATACAGATAGTGGTGTAGATATTTCCATGTTTATACAGATAGTGGTGTAGATATTTCCATGTTTATACAGATAGCGGTGTAGATATCTCCATCTTAATACAGATGGCGGTGTAGATATTTATATGTTCATACAGATGGCGGTGCAGATATTTCCATGTTCATACAAATGGCGGTGTAGATACTTCCATATTCATACAGATAGCGGTGTAGTTATTTCCATGTGTAAAGAGATAGCTGTGTAGATATTTCCATGTATATGTAGATAGCAGTGCAGATATTTCCATTTTCATGCAGATAGCGGTGTAGATATTTCCATGTTCATCCAGATGGCTGTGTAGATGTATCCATGTTCATACAGATGGCGGTGAAGATATTTCCATGTTCATACAGATAGCGGTGTAGATATTTCCATGTTCATAGAGATAGCGGTGTAGATACTTCCATGTTCATACCGATAGCAGTGCTGATACTTCCATGTTTATACAGGTAGCGGTGAACATATTTCCGTGTTTATAAGATGGCTGTGTAGATATATCCATGTTCATACAGATGGCGGTGTAGATATTTCCATGTTCATACAGATAGCGGTTTAGATATTTCCATGTTTATACAGATAGAGGTGAAGATGTATGCATGTTTACACAGATAGCTGTGTTGATATTTCCATGTTCATACATATAGTGGTGTAGATATTTCCATGTTCATCCAGATGGCTGTGTAGACATATCCATGTTCATTCAGATGGCGGTGAAGATATTTCCATGTTGATACAGATAGCGGTGTAGACATTTCCATGATCATACAGATAGCGGTGTAGATATTTCCATGTTCATACAGATGGCTGTGTAGATATATCCATGTTCATACAGATGGCGGTGAAGATATTTCCATGTTCATAGAGATGGCGGTGTAGATATTTCCATATTCATTTCGATAGCGGTTCTGATATTTCCATGTTTATACAGGTAGTGGAGTAGATATTTCCATGTTTATACAGATAGCGGTGTAGATATTTCCATGTTTATACACATAGCGGTGTAGATATTTCCATGTTTATGCAGATAGCGGTGTAGATATCTCCATCTTAATACAGATGGCAGTGTAGATATTTATATGTTCATACAGAAGGCGGTGCAGATATTTCCATGTTCATAGAGATGGCGGTGTAGTTATTTCCAAATTCATACAGATAGCGGTGTAGTTATTTCCATGTGTAAAGAGATAGCTGTGTAGATATTTCCATGTATATGCAGATAGCTGTGTAGATATTTCCGTTTTCATGCAGATAGCGGTGTATATATTTCCCTGTTCAAACAGTTAGCGGTGTAGATATTTCCATGTTCATAAAGATAGCTGTGTAGATATTTCCATGTTTATACAGATAGCGGTGAAGGTGTATGCATGTTTACACAGATAGCGGTGTAGATATTTCCATGTTTATACAGATAGCGGTGAAGATGTATGCATGTTTACACAGATAGCGGTGTAGATATTTCCATGTTCATACTGATAGCGGTGTAGATATTTCCATGTTCATCCAGATGTCTGTGTAGATATATCCATGTTCATACAGATGGTGGTGAATATATTTCCATGTTCATACAGATAGAGGTGTAGTTATTTCCATGTGTAAAGAGATAGCTGTGTAGATATTTCCATGTATATGCAGATAGCTGTGTAGATATTTCCATTTTCATGCAGATAGCGGTTTAGATATTTCCATGTTCAAACAGATAGCGGTGTAGATATTTCCATGTTCATAGAGATAGCGGTGTAGATATTTCCATGTTTATACAGATAGCGGTGAAGATGTATGCATGTTTACACAGATAGCGGTGTAGATATTTCCATGTTCATACAGATAGCGGTGTAGATATTTCCATGTTCATCCAGATGGCTGTGTAGATATATCCATGTTCATACAGATGGCGGTGAAGATATTTCCATGTTCATACAGATAGCGGTGTAGATATTTCCATGTTCATACAGATAGCGGTGTAGATATTTCCATGTTCATACAGACAGCGGTGTTGATATTTCCATGTTCATCCAGATGGCTGTGTAGATATATCTATGTTCATACAGATGGTGGTGAAGATATTTCCATGTTCATACAGATATCGGTGTAGATATTTCCATGTTCATACAGATAGCGGTGAAGTTATTTCCATGTTCATACAGATAGCGGTGCTGATATTTCCATGTTTATACAGGTAGCGGTGTAGATATTTCCATGTTTATACAGATAGCGGTGTAGATATTTCCATGTTTATACAGATAGCGGTGTAGATATATCCATGTTTATAGAGATAGCGGTGTAGATATCTCCTTCTTAATACAGATGGCCGTGTAGATATTTATTTGTTCATACAGATGGCGGTGCGGATATTTCCGTGTTCATACAGATGGTGGTGTAGATATTTCCATGTTCATACAGATAGCAGTGCAGATATTTCCATGTTTATACAGATAGCGGTGAAGATGTATGCATGTTTACACACATAGCGGTGTAGATATTTCCATGTTCATCCAGATGGCTGTGTAGATATATCCATGTTCATACAGATGGCGGTGAAGATATTTCCATGTTCATACAGATAGCGGTGTAGATATTTCCATGTTCATACAGATAGCGGTGTAGATATTTCCATGTATATGCAGATAGCTGTGTAGATATTTCCATTTTCATGCAGATAGTGGTGTAGATATTTCCATGTTCAAACAGATAGCGGTGTTGATATTTCCATGTTCATTCACATAGCGGTGTAGATATTTCCATGTTTATACAGATAGCGGTGAAGATGTATGCATGTTTACACAGATAGCGGTGTAGATATTTCCATGTTCATACAGATAGCGGTGTAGATATTTCCATGTTCATCCAGATGGCTGTGTAGATATATCCATGTTCATTCAGATGGCTGTGAAGATATTTCCATGTTGATACAGATAGCGGTGTAGACATTTCCATGTTCATACAGATAGCGGTGTAGATATTTCCATGTTCATACAGATGGCTGTGTAGATATATCCATGTTCATACAGATGGCGGTGAAGATATTTCCATGTTCATAGAGATGGCGGTGTAGATATTTCCATTTTCATTCCGATAGCGGTGCTGATATTTCCATGTTTATACAGGTAGCTGAGTAGATATTTCCATGTTCATACAGATAGCGGTGTAGATATTTCCATGTTCATACTGATAGCGGTGTAGATATTTCCATGTTCATCCAGATGTCTGTGTAGATATATCCATGTTCATACAGATGGTGGTGAATATATTTCCATGTTCTTACAGATAGAGGTGTAGTTATTTCCATGTGTAAAGAGATAGCTGTGTAGATATTTCCATGTATATGCAGATAGCTGTGTAGATATTTCCATTTTCATGCAGATAGCGGTTTAGATATTTCCATGTTCAAACAGATAGCGGTGTAGATATTTCCATGTTCATAGAGATAGCGGTGTAGATATTTCCATGTTTATACAGATAGCGGTGAAGATGTATGCATGTTTACACAGATAGCGGTGTAGATATTTCCATGTTCATACAGATAGCGGTGTAGATATTTCCATGTTCATCCAGATGGCTGTGTAGATATATCCATGTTCATACAGATGGCGGTGAAGATATTTCCATGTTCATACAGATAGCGGTGTAGATATTTCCATGTTCATACAGATAGCGGTGTAGATATTTCCATGTTCATACAGAGAGCAGTGTATATATTTCCATCTTCATACAGATAGCGGTGTAGATATTTCCATTTTCATGCACATAGCGGTGTATACATTTATCTGTTCAAACAGTTAGCGGTGTAGATATTTCCATGATCATACAGATAGCGGTGCAGATATTTCCATGTTTATAGAGATAGCGGTGAAGATGTATGCATGTTTACACACATAGCGGTGTAGATATTTCCATGTTCATCCAGATGGCTGTGTAGATATATCCATGTTCATACAGATGGCGGTGAAGATATTTCCATGTTCATACAGATAGCGGTGTAGATATTTCCATGTTCATACAGATAGCGGTGTAGATATTTCCATGTATATGCAGATAGCTGTGTAGATATTTCCATTTTCATGCAGATAGTGGTGTAGATATTTCCATGTTCAAACAGATAGCGGTGTAGATATTTCCATGTTCATTCACATAGCGGTGTAGATATTTCCATGTTTATACAGATAGCGGTGAAGATGTATGCATGTTTACACAGATAGCGGTGTAGATATTTCCATGTTCATACAGATAGCGGTGTAGATATTTCCATGTTCATCCAGATGGCTGTGTAGATATATCCATGTTCATACAGATGGCGGTGAAGATATTTCCATGTTCATACAGATAGCGGTGTAGATATTTCCACGTTCATACAGATTGCGGTGTAGATATTTCCATGTTCATACAGATAGCGGTGTATGTACTTCCATGTTTATACAGATAGCGCTGTATATATTTCCATTTTCATGCACATAGCGGTGTATACATTTCCCTGTTCAAACAGTTAGCGGTGTAGATATTTCCATGTTCATACAGATAGCGGTGCAGATATTTCCATGTTTATACAGATAGCGGTGAAGATGTATGCATGTTTACACACATAGCGGTGTAGATATTTCCATGTTCATCCAGATGGCTGTGTAGATATATCCATGTTCATACAGATGGCGGTGAAGATATTTCCATGTTCATACAGATAGCGGTGTAGATATTTCCATGTTCATACAGATAGCGGTGTAGATATTTCCATGTATATGCAGATAGCTGTGTAGATATTTCCATTTTCATGCAGATAGTGGTGTAGATATTTCCATGTTCAAACAGATAGCGGTGTAGATATCTCCATGTTCATTCACATAGCGGTGTAGATATTTCCATGTTTATACAGATAGCGGTGAAGATATATGCATGTTTACATAGATAGCTGTGTAGATATTTCCATGTTCATACTGATAGCGGTGTAGATATTTCCATGTTCATCCAGATGGCTGTGTAGACATATCCATGTTCATACAGATGGCGGTGAAGATATTTCCATGTTCATACAGATAGCGGTGTAGATATTTCCATGTTCATACAGATAGCGGTGTAGATATTTCCATGTTAATACAGATGGCTGTGTAGATATATCCATGTTCATATAGATGGCGGTGAAGATATTTCCATGTTCATACAGATGGCGGTGTAGATATTTCCATGTTCATTCCGATAGCGGTGCTGATATTTCCATGTTTATACAGGTAGCGGTGTAGTTATTTCCAAGTTTATACAGATAGCGGTGTAGATATTTCCATGTTTATACAGATAGTGGTGTAGATATTTCCATGTTTATACAGATAGCGGTGTAGATATCTCCATCTTAATACAGATGGCGGTGTAGATATTTATATGTTCATACAGATGGCGGTGCAGATATTTCCATGTTCATACTAATGGCGGTGTAGATACTTCCATATACATACAGATAGCGGTGTAGTTATTTCCATGTGTAAAGAGATAGCTGTGTAGATATTTCCATGTATATGTAGATAGCAGTGCAGATATTTCCATTTTCATGCAGATAGCGGTGTATATATTTCCTGTTCAAACAGTTAGCGGTGTAGATATTTCCATGTTCATAAAGATAGCTGTGTAGATATTTCCATGTTTATACAGATAGCGGTGAAGGTGTATGCATGTTTACACAGATAGCGGTGTAGATATTTCCATGTTTATACAGATAGCGGTGAAGATGTATGCATGTTTACACAGATAGCGGTGTAGATATTTCCATGTTCATACTGATAGCGGTGTAGATATTTCCATGTTCATCCAGATGTCTGTGTAGATATATCCATGTTCATACAGATGGTGGTGAATATATTTCCATGTTCATACAGATAGAGGTGTAGTTATTTCCATGTGTAAAGAGATAGCTGTGTAGATATTTCCATGTATATGCAGATAGCTGTGTAGATATTTCCATTTTCATGCAGATAGCGGTTTAGATATTTCCATGTTCAAACAGATAGCGGTGTAGATATTTCCATGTTCATAGAGATAGCGGTGTAGATATTTCCATGTTTATACAGATAGCGGTGAAGATGTATGCATGTTTACACAGATAGCGGTGTAGATATTTCCATGTTCATACAGATAGCGGTGTAGATATTTCCATGTTCATCCAGATGGCTGTGTAGATATATCCATGTTCATACAGATGGCGGTGAAGATATTTCCATGTTCATACAGATAGCGGTGTAGATATTTCCATGTTCATACAGATAGCGGTGTAGATATTTCCATGTTCATACAGACAGCGGTGTTGATATTTCCATGTTCATCCAGATGGCTGTGTAGATATATACATGTTCATACAGATGGTGGTGAAGATATTTCCATGTTCATACAGATAGCGGTGTAGATATTTCCATGTTCATACAGATAGCGGTGAAGTTATTTCCATGTTCATACAGATAGCGGTGCTGATATTTCCATGTTTATACAGGTAGCGGTGTAGATATTTCCATGTTTATACAGATAGCGGTGTAGATATTTCCATGTTTATACAGATAGCGGTGTAGATATATCCATGTTTATAGAGATAGCGGTGTAGATATCTCCTTCTTAATACAGATGGCCGTGTGGATATTTATATGTTCATACAGATGGCGGTGCGGATATTTCCGTGTTCATACAGATGGTGGTGTAGATATTTCCATGTTCATACAGATAGCGGTGTAGTTATTTCCATGTGTAAAGAGATAGCTGTGTAGATATTTCCATGTATATGCAGATAGCTGTGTAGATATTTCCATTTTCATGCACATAGCGGTGTAGATATTTCCATGTTCAAACAGATAGCGGTGTAGATATTTCCATGTTCATACAGATAGCGGTGTAGATATTTCCATGTTTATACAGACAGCGGTGAAGATGTATGCATGTTTACACAGATAGCGGTGTAGATATTTCCACGTTTATACAGATAGCGGTGAAGATGTATGCATGTTTACACAGATAGCGGTGTAGATATTTCCATGTTCATACAGATAGCGGTGTAGATATTTCCATGTTCATCCAGATGGCTATGTAGATATATCCATGTTCATACAGATGGCGGTGAAGATATTTCCATGTTCATACAGATAGCGGTGTAGATATTTCCATGTTCATACAGATAGCGGTGTAGATATTTCCATGTTCATACAGAGAGCGGTGTATGTATTTCCATCTTCATACAGATAGCGGTGTAGATATTTCCATTTTCATGCACATAGCGGTGTATACATTTACCTGTTCAAACAGTTAGCGGTGTAGATTTTTCCATGATCATACAGATAGCGGTGCAGATATTTCCATGTTTATACAGATAGCGGTGAAGATGTATGCATGTTTACACACATAGCGGTGTAGATATTTCCATGTTCATCCAGATGGCTGTGTAGATATATCCATGTTCATACAGATGGCGGTGAAGATATTTCCATGTTCATACAGATAGCGGTGTAGATATTTCCATGTTCATACAGATAGCGGTGTAGATATTTCCATGTATATGCAGATAGCTGTGTAGATATTTCCATTTTCATGCAGATAGTGGTGTAGATATTTCCATGTTCAAACAGATAGCGGTGTAGATATTTCCATGTTCATTCACATAGCGGTGTAGATATTTCCATGTTTATACAGATAGCGGTGAAGATGTATGCATGTTTACACAGATAGCGGTGTAGATATTTCCATGTTCATACAGATAGCGGTGTAGATATTTCCATGTTCATCCAGATGGCTGTCTAGATATATCCATGTTCATACAGATGGCGGTGAAGATATTTCCATGTTGATACAGATAGCGGTGTAGACATTTCCATGTTCATACAGATAGCGGTGTAGATATTTCCATGTTCATACAGATGGCTGTGTAGATATATCCATGTTCATACAGATGGCGGTTAAGATATTTCCATGTTCATAGAGATGGCGGTGTAGATATTTCCATATTCATTCCGATAGCGGTGCTGATATTTCCATGTTTATACAGGTAGCGGAGTAGATATTTCCATGTTTATACAGATAGCTGTGTAGATATTTCCATGTTTATACGCATAGCGGTGTAGATATTTCCATGTTTATACAGATAGCGGTGTAGATATCTCCATCTTAAAACAGATGGCGGTGTAGATATTTATATGTTCGTACAGACGGCGGTGCAGATATTTCCATGTTCATACAGATGGCGGTGTAGTTATTTCCAAATTCATACAGATAGCGGTGTAGTTATTTCCATGTGTAAAGAGATAGCTGTGTAGATATTTCCATGTATATGCAGATAGCTGTGTAGATATTTCCATTTTCATGCAGATAGTGGTGTATATATTTCCCTGTTCAAACAGTTAGCGGTGTAGATATTTCCATGTTCATAAAGATAGTAGTGTAGATATTTCCATGTTTATACAGATAGCGGTGAAGGTGTATGCATGTTTACACAGATAGCGGTGTAGATATTTCCATGTTTATACAGATAGCGGTGAAGATGTATGCATGTTTACACAGATAGCGGTGTAGATATTTCCATGTTCATACTGATAGCGGTGTAGATATTTCCATGTTCATCCAGATGTCTGTGTAGATATATCCATGTTCATACAGATGGTGGTGAATATATTTCCATGTTCATACAGATAGAGGTGTAGTTATTTCCATGTGTAAAGAGATAGCTGTGTAGATATTTCCATGTATATGCAGATAGCTGTGTAGATATTTCCATTTTCATGCAGATAGCGGTTTAGATATTTCCATGTTCAAACAGATAGCGGTGTAGATATTTCCATGTTCATAGAGATAGCGGTGTAGATATTTCCATGTTTATACAGATAGCGGTGAAGATGTATGCATGTTTACACAGATAGCGGTGTAGATATTTCCATGTTCATACAGATAGCGGTGTAGATATTTCCATGTTCATCCAGATGGCTGTGTAGATATATCCATGTTCATACAGATAGCGGTGAAGTTATTTCCATGTTCATACAGATAGCGGTGCTGATATTTCCATGTTTATACAGATAGCGTTGAAGATGTATGCATGTTTACACAGATATCGGTGTAGATAGTTCCATGTTCATACAGATAGCGGTGAAGTTATTTCCAAGTTCATACAGATAGCGGTGCTGATATTTCCATGTTTATACAGGTAGCGGTGTAGATATTTCCATGTTTATACAGATAGCGGTGTAGATATTTCCATGTTTATACAGATAGCGGTGTAGATATATCCATGTTTATAGAGATAGCGGAGTAGATATCTCCTTCTTAATACAGATGGCCGTGTGGCTATTTATATGTTCATACAGATGGCGGTGCGGATATTTCCATGTTCATACAGATGGTGGTGTAGATATTTCCATGTTCATACAGATAGCGGTGTAGTTATTTCCATGTGTAAAGAGATAGCTGTGTAGATATTTCCATGTATATGCAGATAGCTGTGTAGATATTTCCATTTTCATGCACATAGCGGTGTAGATATTTCCATGTTCAAACAGATAGCGGTGAAGATATTTCCATGTTCATAGAGATAGCGGTGTAGATATTTCCATGTTTATACAGACAGCGGTGAAGTTGTATGCATGTTTACTCAGATAGCGGTGTAGATATTTCCATGTTTATAAAGATAGCGGTGAAGATGTATGCATGTTTACACAGATAGCTGTGTAGATATTTCCATGTTCATACAGATAGCGGTGTAGATATTTCCATGTTCATCCAGATGGCTGTGTAGATATATCCATGTTCATACAGATGGCGGTGAAGATATTTCCATGTTCATACAGATAGCGGTGTAGATATTTCCATGTTCATACAGATAGCGGTGTAGATATTTCCATGTTCATACAGAGAGCGGTGTATGTATTTCCATCTTCATACAGATAGCGGTGTAGATATTTCCATTTTCATGCACATAGCGGTGTATACATTTACCTGTTCAAACAGTTAGCGGTGTAGATATTTCCATGATCATACAGATAGCGGTGCAGATATTTCCATGTTTATAGAGATAGCGGTGAAGATGTATGGATGTTTACACACATAGCGGTGTAGATATTTCCATGTTCATCCAGATGGCTGTGTAGATATATCCATGTTCATACAGATGGCGGTGAAGATATTTCCATGTTCATACAGATAGCGGTGTAGATATTTCCATGTTCATACAGATAGCGGTGTAGATATTTCCATGTATATGCAGATAGCTGTGTAGATATTTCCATTTTCATGCAGATAGTGGTGTAGATATTTCCATGTTCAAACAGATAGCGGTGTAGATATTTCCATGTTCATTCACATAGCGGTGTAGATATTTCCATGTTTATACAGATAGCGGTGAAGATGTATGCATGTTTACACAGATAGCGGTGTAGATATTTCCATGTTCATACAGATAGCGGTGCAGATATTTCCATGTTCATACAGATGGCGGTGTAGTTATTTCCATGTTTATAGAGATAGCGGTGTAGTTATTTCCATGTGTAAAGAGATAGCTGTGTAGATATTTCCATGTATATGCAGATAGCTGTGTAGATATTTCCATTTTCATGCAGATAGTGGTGTAGATATTTCCATGTTCAAACAGATAGCGATGTCGATATTTCCATGTTCAAACAGATAGCGATGTCGATATTTCCATGTTCATACAGATAGCGGTGTAGATATTTCCATGTTTATACAGATAGCGGTGAAGATGTATGCATGTTTACACAGATAGCTGTGTTGATATTTCCATGTTCATACAGATAGTGGTGTAGATATTTCCATGTTCATCCAGATGGCTGTGTAGACATATCCATGTTCATTCAGATGGCGGTGAAGATATTTCCATGTTGATACAGATAGCGGTGTAGACATTTCCATGTTCATACAGATAGAGGTGTAGATATTTCCATGTTCATACAGATGGCTGTGTAGATATATCCATTTTCATACAGATGGCAGTGAAGGTATTTCCATGTTCATAGAGATGGCGGTGTAGATATTTCCATATTCATTCCGATAGCGGTGCTCATATTTCCATGTTTATACAGGTAGCGGAGTAGATATTTCCATGTTTATACAGATAGCGGTGTAGATATTTCCATGTTTATACACATAGCGGTGTAGATATTTCCATGTTTATACAGATAGCGGTGTAGATATCTCCATCTTAATACAGATGGCGGTGTAGATATTTATATGTTCATACAGACGGCGGTGCAGATATTTCCATGTTCATACAGATGGCGGTGTAGTTATTTCCAAATTCATACTGATAGCGGTGTAGTTATTTCCATGTGTAAAGAGATAGCTGTGTAGATATTTCCATGTATATGCAGATAGCTGTGTAGATATTTCCATATTCATGCAGATAGCGGTGTATATATTTCCCTGTTCAAACAGTTAGCGGTGTAGATATTTCCATGTTCATAAAGATAGCTGTGTAGATATTTCCATGTTTATACAGATAGCGGTGAAGGTGTATGCATGTTTACTCAGATAGCGGTGTAGATATTTCCATGTTTATACAGATAGCGGTGAAGATGTATGCATGTTTACACAGATAGCGGTGTAGATATTTCCATGTTCATACTGATAGCGGTGTAGATATTTCCATGTTCATCCAGATGTCTGTGTAGATATATCCATGTTCATACAGATGGTGGTGAATATATTTCCATGTTCATACAGATAGAGGTGTAGTTATTTCCATGTGTAAAGTGATAGCTGTGTAGATATTTCCATGTATATGCAGATAGCTGTGTAGATATTTCCATTTTCATGCAGACAGCGGTTTAGATATTTCCATGTTCAAACAGATAGCGGTGTAGATATTTCCATGTTCATAGAGATAGCGGTGTAGATATTTCCATGTTTATACAGATAGCGGTGAAGATGTATGCATGTTTACACAGATAGCGGTGTAGATATTTCCATGTTCATACAGATAGCGGTGTAGATATTTCCATGTTCATCCAGATGGCTGTGTAGATATATCCATGTTCATACAGATGGCGGTGAAGATATTTCCATGTTCATACTGATAGCGGTGTAGATATTTCCATGTTCATCCAGATGGCTGTGTAGATATATCCATGTTCATACATACAGATGGAAGAGATGATATTTCCATGTTCATACAGATAGAGGTGTAAATATTTCCATGTTCATACAGATAGCGGTGTAGATATTTCCATGTTCAGCCAGATGGCTGTGTAGATATATCCGTGTTCATACAGATGGCGGAGAAGGTATTTCCATGTTCATACAGATAGCGGTGTAGATATTTCCATGTTCATACAGATAGCGGTGTAGATATTTCCATGTTCACACAGATAGCGGTGTAGATATTTCCATGTTCGTACAGATAGTGGTGTAGATATTTCCATGTTCATCCAGATGGCTGTGTAGATATATCCATGTTCATACAGATGGCTGTGAAGATATTTCCATGTTCATACAGATAGCGGTGTATATATTTCCATGTTCATACAGATAGCCGTGTAGATATTGCCATGTTCAAACCGATAGCGGTGCTGATACTTCCATGTTTATACAGATAGCTGTGTACATATTTCCATGTTTATACAGATAGCGGTGTAGATATTTCCATGTTCATACAGATAGCGGTGTAGATATTTCCATGTTTATACAGATAGCGGTGTAGATATCTCCTTCCTAATACAGATGGCGGTATAGATATTTACATGTTCATACAGATGGCGGTGCAGATATTTCCATGTTCATACAGATGGCGGTGTAGATATTTCCATGTTTATAGAGATAGCGGTGTAGTTATTTCCATGTGTAAAGAGATAGCTGTGTAGATATTTCCATGTATATGTAGATAGCAGTGCAGATATTTCCATTTTCATGCAGATAGCGGTGTAGATATTTCCATGTTCATCCAGATGGCTGTGTAGATGTATCCATGTTCATATAGATGGCGGTGAAGATATTTCCATGTTCATACAGATAGCGGTGTAGATATTTCCATGTTCATAGAGATAGCGGTGTAGATACTTCCATGTTCATACCGATAGCAGTGCTGATACTTCCATGTTTATACAGGTAGCGGTGTACATATTTCCGTGTTTATAAAGATGGCTGTGTAGATATATCCATGTTCATACAGATGGCGGTGTAGATATTTCCATGTTCATACAGATAGCGGTTTAGATATTTCCATGTTTATACTGATAGCGGTGAAGATGTATGCATGCTTACAGAGATAGCTGAGTTGATATTTCCGTGTTCATACATATAGTGGTGTAGATATTTCCATGTTCATCCAGATGGCTGTGTAGACATATCCATGTTCATTCAGATGGCGGTGAAGATATTTCCATGTTGATACAGATAGCGGTGTAGACATTTCCATGTTCATACAGATAGCGTTGTAGATATTTCCATGTTCATACAGATGGCTGTGTAGATATATCCATGTTCATACAGATGGCGTTGAAGATATTTCCATGTTCATAGAGATGGCGGTGTAGATATTTCCATATTCATTCCGATAGCGGTGCTGATATTTCCATGTTTATACAGGTAGCGGAGTAGATATTTCCATTTTTATACAGATAGCGGTGTAGATATTTCCATGTTTATACGCATAGCGGTGTAGATATTTCCATGTTTATACAGATAGCGGTGTAGATATCTCCATCTTAATACAGATGGCGGTGTAGATATTTATATGTTCATACAGACGGCGGTGCAGATATTTCCATGTTCATACAGATGGCGGTGTAGTTATTTCCAAATTCATACAGATAGCGGTGTAGTTATTTCCATGTGTAAAGAGATAGCTGTGTAGATATTTCCATGTATATGCAGATAGCTGTGTTGATATTTCCATTTTCATGCAGATAGCGGTGTATATATTTCCCTGTTCAAACAGTTAGCGGTGTAGATATTTCCATGTTCATAAAGATAGCTGTGTAGATATCTCCATGTTTATACAGATAGCGGTGAAGGTGTATGCATGTTTACACAGATAGCGGTGTAGATATTTCCATGTTTATACAGATAGCGGTGAAGATGTATGCATGTTTACACAGATAGCGGTGTAGATATTTCCATGTTCATACTGATAGCGGTGTAGATATTTCCATGTTCATCCAGATGTCTGTGTAGATATATCCATGTTCATACAGATGGTGGTGAATATATTTCCATGTTCATACAGATAGAGGTGTAGTTATTTCCATGTGTAAAGAGATAGCTGTGTAGATATTTCCATGTATATGCAGATAGCTGTTTAGATATTTCCATTTTCATGCAGATAGCGGTTTAGATATTTCCATGTTCAAACAGATAGCGGTGTAGATATTTCCATGTTCATAGAGATAGCGGTGTAGATATTTCCATGTTTATACAGATAGCGGTGAAGATGTATGCATGTTTACACAGATAGCGGTGTAGATATTTCCATGTTCATACAGATAGCGGTGTAGATATTTCCATGTTCATCCAGATGGCTGTGTAGATATATCCATGTTCATACAGATGGCGGTGAAGATATTTCCATGTTCATACAGATAGCGGTGTAGATATTTCCATGTTCATACAGATAGCGGTGTAGATATTTCCATGTTCATACAGACAGCGGTGTTGATATTTCCATGTTCATCCAGATGGCTGTGTAGATATATCTATGTTCATACAGATGGTGGTGAAGATATTTCCATGTTCATACAGATATCGGTGTAGATATTTCCATGTTCATACAGATAGCGGTGAAGTTATTTCCAAGTTCATACAGATAGCGGTGCTGATATTTCCATGTTTATACAGGTAGCGGTGTAGATATTTCCATGTTTATACAGATAGCGGTGTAGATATTTCCATGTTTATACAGATAGCGGTGTAGATATATCCATGTTTATAGAGATAGCGGTGTAGATATCTCCTTCTTAATACAGATGGCCGTGTGGATATTTATTTGTTCATAAAGATGGCGGTGCGGATTTTTCCGTGTTCATACAGATGGTGGTGTAGATATTTCCATGTTCATTCAGATAGCGGTGTAGTTATTTCCATGTGTAAAGAGATAGCTGTGTAGATATTTCCATGTATATGCAGATAGCTGTGTAGATATTTCCATTTTCATGCACATAGCGGTGTAGATATTTCCATGTTCAAACAGATAGCGGTGTAGATATTTCCATGTTCATACAGATAGCGGTGTAGATATTTCCATGTTTATACAGACAGCGGTGAAAATGTATGCATGTTTACACAGATAGCGGTGTAGATATTTCCATGTTTATACAGATAGCGGTGAAGATGTATGCATGTTTACACAGATAGCGGTGTAGATATTTCCATGTTCATACAGATAGCGGTGTAGATATTTCCATGTTCATCCAGATGGCTGTGTAGATATATCCATGTTCATACAGATGGCGGTGAAGATATTTCCATGTTCATACAGATAGCGGTGTAGATATTTCCATGTTCATACAGATAGCAGTGTAGATATTTCCATGTTCATACAGAGAGCGGTGTATGTATATCCATCTTCATACAGATAGCGGTGTAGATATTTCCATTTTCATGCACATAGCGGTGTATACATTTACCTGTTCAAACAGTTAGCGGTGTAGATATTTCCATGATCATACAGATAGCGGTGCAGATATTTCCATGTTTATACAGATAGCGGTGAAGATGTATGCATGTTTACACACATAGCGGTGTAGATATTTCCATGTTCATCCAGATGGCTGTGTAGATATATCCATGTTCATACAGATGGCGGTGAAGATATTTCCATGTTCATACAGATAGCGGTGTAGATATTTCCATGTTCATACAGATAGCGGTGTAGATATTTCCATGTATATGCAGATAGCTGTGTAGATATTTCCATTTTCATGCAGATAGTGGTGTAGATATTTCCATGTTCAAACAGATAGCGGTGTAGATATTTCCATGTTCATTCACATAGCGGTGTAGATATTTCCATGTTTATACAGATAGCGGTGAAGTTGTATGCATGTTTACACAGATAGCGGTGTAGATATTTCCATGTTCATACTGATAGCGGTGTAGATATTTCCATGTTCATCCAGATGGCTGTGTAGATATATCCATGTTCATACAGATGGCGGAGAAGATATTTCCACGTTGATACAGATAGCGGTGTAGACATTTCCATGTTCATACAGATAGCGGTGTAGATATTTCCATGTTCATACAGATGGCTGTGTAGATATATCCATGTTCATACAGATGGCGGTGAAGATATTTCCATGTTCATAGAGATGGCGGTGTAGATATTTCCATATTCATTCCTATAGCGGTGCTGATATTTCCATGTTTATAAAGATAGCGGAGTAGATATTTCCATGTTTATACAGATAGCGGTGTAGATATTTCCATGTTTATACGCATAGCGGTGTAGATATTTCCATGTTTATACAGATTGCGGTGTAGATATCTCCATCTTAATACAGATGGCGGTGTAGATATTTATATGTTCATACAGACGGCGGTGCAGTTATTTCCATGTTCATACAGATGGCGGTGTAGTTATTTCCAAATTCATACAGATAGCGGTGTAGTTATTTCCATGTGTAAAGAGATAGCTGTGTAGATATTTCCATGTATATGCAGATAGCTGTGTAGATATTTCCATTTTCATGCAGATAGCGGTGTATATATTTCCCTGTTCAAACAGTTAGCCGTGTAGATATTTCCATGTTCATAAAGATAGCTGTGTCGATATTTCCATGTTTATACAGATAGCGGTGAAGGTGTATGCATGTTTACACAGGTAGCGGTGTAGATATTTCCATGTTTATACAGATAGCGGTGAAGATGTATGCATGTTTACACAGATAGCGGTGTAGATATTTCCATGTTCATACTGATAGCGGTGTAGATATTTCCATGTTCATCCAGATGTCTGTGTAGATATATCCATGTTCATACAGATGGTGGTGAATATATTTCCATGTTCATACAGATAGCGGTGTAGATATTTCCATGTTCATACAGACAGCGGTGTAGATTTTTCCATGTTTATACAGACAGCGGTGAAGATGTATGCATGTTTACACAGATAGCGGTGTAGATATTTCCATGTTTATACAGATAGCGGTGAAGATGTATGCATGTTTACACAGATAGCGGTGTAGATATTTCCATGTTCATACAGATAGCGGTGTAGATATTTCCATGTTCATCCAGATGGCTGTGTAGATATATCCATGTTCATACAGATAGCGGTGAAGATATTTCCATGTCCATACAGATAGCGGTGTAGGTATTTCCATGTTCATACTGATAGCGGTGTAGATATTTCCATGTTCATACAGAGAGCGGTGTATGTATTTCCATCTTCACACAGATAGCGGTGTAGATATTTCCATTTTCATGCACATAGCGGTGTATACATTTCCCTGTTCAAACAGTTAGCGGTGTAGATATTTCCATGTTCATACAGATAGCGGTGCAGATATTTCCATGTTTATACAGATAGCGGTGAAGATGTATGCATGTTTACACACATAGCGGTGTAGATATTTCCATGTTCATCCAGATGGCTGTGTAGATATATCCATGTTCATACAGATGGCGGTGAAGATATTTCCATGTTCATAAAGACAGCGGTGTAGATATTTCCATGGTCATACAGATAGCGGTGTAGATATTTCCATGTATATGCAGATAGCTGTGTAGATATTTCCATTTTCATGCAGATAGTGGTGTAGATATTTCCATGTTCAAACAGATAGCGGTGTAGATATTTCCATGTTCATTCACATAGCGGTGTAGATATTTCCATGTTTATACAGATAGCGGTGAAGATGTTTGCATGTTTACACAGATAGCTGTGTAGATATTTCCATGTTCATGCAGATAGTGGTGTAGATATTTCCATGTTCATCCAGATGGCTGTGTAGATATATCCATGTTCATACATACAGATGGAAGAGATGATATTTCCATGTTCATACAGATAGAGGTGTAAATATTTCCATGTTCATACAGATAGCGGTGTAGATATTTCCATGTTCAGCCAGATGGCTGTGTAGATATATCCATGTTCATACAGATGGCGGAGAAGGTATTTCCATGTTCATACAGATAGCGGTGTAGATATTTCCATGTTCATACAGATAGCGGTGTAGATATTTCCATGTTCATACAGATAGCGGTGTAGATATTTCCATGTTCGTACAGATAGTGGTGTAGATATTTCCATGTTCATCCAGATGGCTGTGTAGATATATCCATGTTCATACAGATGGCTGTGAAGATATTTCCATGTTCATACAGATAGCGGTGTAGATATATCCATGTTCATACAGATAGCCGTGTAGATATTGCCATGTTCAAACCGATAGCGGTGCTGATACTTCCATGTTTATACAGGTAGCTGTGTACATATTTCCATGTTTATACAGATAGCGGTGTAGATATTTCCATGTTCATACAGATAGCGGTGTAGATATTTCCATGTTCATACAGATGGCTGTGTAGATATATCCATGTTCATACAGATGGCGGTGAAGATATTTCCATGTTCATAGAGATGGCGGTGTAGATATTTCCATATTCATTCCGATAGCGGTGCTGATATTTCTATGTTTATACAGGTAGCGGAGTAGATATTTCCATGTTTATACAGATAGCGGTGTAGATATTTCCATGTTTATACACATAGCGGTGTAGATATTTCCATGTTTATACAGATAGCGGTGTAGATATCTCCATCTTAATACAGACGGCGGTGTAGATATTTATACGTTCATACAGACGGCGGTGCAGATATTTCCATGTTCATACAGATGGCGGTGTAGTTATTTCCAAATTCATACTGATAGCGGTGTAGTTATTTCCATGTGTAAAGAGATAGCTGTGTAAATATTTCCATGTATATGCAGATAGCTGTGTAGATATTTCCATTTTCATGCAGATAGCGGTGTATATATTTCCCTGTTCAAACAGTTAGCGGTGTAGATATTTCCATGTTCATAAAGATAGCTGTGTAGATATTTCCATGTTTATACAGATAGCGGTGAAGGTGTATGCATGTTTACACAGATAGCGGTGTAGATATTTCCATGTTTATACAGATAGCGGTGAAGATGTATGCATGTTTACACAGATAGCGGTGTAGATATTTCCATGTTCATACTGATAGCGGTGTAGATATTTCCATGTTCATCCAGATGTCTGTGTAGATATATCCATGTTCATACTGATGGTGGTGAATATATTTCCATGTTCATACAGATAGAGGTGTAGTTATTTCCATGTGTAAAGAGATAGCTGTGTAGATATTTCCATGTATATGCAGATAGCTGTGTAGATATTTCCATTTTCATGCAGATAGCGGTTTAGATATTTCCATGTTCAAACAGATAGCGGTGTAGATATTTCCATGTTCATAGAGATAGCGGTGTAGATATTTCCATGTTTATACAGATAGCGGTGAAGATGTATGCATGTTTACACAGACAGCGGTGTAGATATTTCCATGTTCATACAGATAGCGGTGTAGATATTTCCATGTTCATCCAGATGGCTGTGTAGATATATCCATGTTCATACAGATGGCGGTGAAGATATTTCCATGTTCATACAGATAGCGGTGTAGATATTTCCATGTTTATACAGATAGCGGTGTAGATATTTCCATGTTTATACAGATAGCGGTGTAGATATATCCATGTTTATAGAGATAGCGGTGTAGATATCTCCTTCTTAATACAGATGGCCGTGTGGATATTTATATGTTCATACAGATGGCGGTGCGGATATTTCCATGTTCATACAGATGGTGGTGTAGATATTTGCATGTTCATACAGATAGCGGTGTAGTTATTTCCATGTGTAAAGAGATAGCTGTGTAGATATTTCCATGTATATGCAGATAGCTGTGTAGATATTTCCATTTTCATGCACATAGCGGTGTAGATATTTCCATGTTCAAACAGATAGCGGTGTAGATATTTCCATGTTCATACAGATAGCGGTGTAGATATTTCCATGTTTATACAGACAGCGGTGAAGATGTATGCATGTTTACACAGATAGCGGTGTAGATATTTCCATGTTTATACAGATAGCGGTGAAGATGTTTGCATGTTTACACAGATAGCTGTGTAGATATTTCCATGTTCATGCAGATAGTGGTGTAGATATTTCCATGTTCATCCAGATGGCTGTGTAGATATATCCATGTTCATACATACAGATGGAAGAGATGATATTTCCATGTTCATACAGATAGAGGTGTAAATATTTCCATGTTCATACAGATAGCGGTGTAGATATTTCCATGTTCAGCCAGATGGCTGTGTAGATATATCCATGTTCATACAGATGGCGGAGAAGGTATTTCCATGTTCATACAGATAGCGGTGTAGATATTTCCATGTTCATACAGATAGCAGTGTAGATATTTCCATGTTCATACAGATAGCGGTGTAGATATTTCCATGTTCGTACAGATAGTGGTGTAGATATTTCCATGTTCATCCAGATGGCTGTGTAGATATATCCATGTTCATACAGATGGCTGTGAAGATATTTCCATGTTCATACAGATAGCGGTGTAGATATATCCATGTTCATACAGATAGCCGTGTAGATATTGCCATGTTCAAACCGATAGCGGTGCTGATACTTCCATGTTTATACAGGTAGCTGTGTACATATTTCCATGTTTATACAGATAGCGGTGTAGATATTTCCATGTTCATACAGATAGCGGTGTAGATATTTCCATGTTCATACAGATGGCTGTGTAGATATATCCATGTTCATACAGATGGCGGTGAAGATATTTCCATGTTCATAGAGATGGCGGTGTAGATATTTCCATATTCATTCCGATAGCGGTGCTGATATTTCTATGTTTATACAGGTAGCGGAGTAGATATTTCCATGTTTATACAGATAGCGGTGTAGATATTTCCATGTTTATACACATAGCGGTGTAGATATTTCCATGTTTATACAGATAGCGGTGTAGATATCTCCATCTTAATACAGACGGCGGTGTAGATATTTATACGTTCATACAGACGGCGGTGCAGATATTTCCATGTTCATACAGATGGCGGTGTAGTTATTTCCAAATTCATACTGATAGCGGTGTAGTTATTTCCATGTGTAAAGAGATAGCTGTGTAAATATTTCCATGTATATGCAGATAGCTGTGTAGATATTTCCATTTTCATGCAGATAGCGGTGTATATATTTCCCTGTTCAAACAGTTAGCGGTGTAGATATTTCCATGTTCATAAAGATAGCTGTGTAGATATTTCCATGTTTATACAGATAGCGGTGAAGGTGTATGCATGTTTACACAGATAGCGGTGTAGATATTTCCATGTTTATACAGATAGCGGTGAAGATGTATGCATGTTTACACAGATAGCGGTGTAGATATTTCCATGTTCATACTGATAGCGGTGTAGATATTTCCATGTTCATCCAGATGTCTGTGTAGATATATCCATGTTCATACTGATGGTGGTGAATATATTTCCATGTTCATACAGATAGAGGTGTAGTTATTTCCATGTGTAAAGAGATAGCTGTGTAGATATTTCCATGTATATGCAGATAGCTGTGTAGATATTTCCATTTTCATGCAGATAGCGGTTTAGATATTTCCATGTTCAAACAGATAGCGGTGTAGATATTTCCATGTTCATAGAGATAGCGGTGTAGATATTTCCATGTTTATACAGATAGCGGTGAAGATGTATGCATGTTTACACAGACAGCGGTGTAGATATTTCCATGTTCATACAGATAGCGGTGTAGATATTTCCATGTTCATCCAGATGGCTGTGTAGATATATCCATGTTCATACAGATGGCGGTGAAGATATTTCCATGTTCATACAGATAGCGGTGTAGATATTTCCATGTTTATACAGATAGCGGTGTAGATATTTCCATGTTTATACAGATAGCGGTGTAGATATATCCATGTTTATAGAGATAGCGGTGTAGATATCTCCTTCTTAATACAGATGGCCGTGTGGATATTTATATGTTCATACAGATGGCGGTGCGGATATTTCCATGTTCATACAGATGGTGGTGTAGATATTTGCATGTTCATACAGATAGCGGTGTAGTTATTTCCATGTGTAAAGAGATAGCTGTGTAGATATTTCCATGTATATGCAGATAGCTGTGTAGATATTTCCATTTTCATGCACATAGCGGTGTAGATATTTCCATGTTCAAACAGATAGCGGTGTAGATATTTCCATGTTCATACAGATAGCGGTGTAGATATTTCCATGTTTATACAGACAGCGGTGAAGATGTATGCATGTTTACACAGATAGCGGTGTAGATATTTCCATGTTTATACAGATAGCGGTGAAGATGTTTGCATGTTTACACAGATAGCTGTGTAGATATTTCCATGTTCATGCAGATAGTGGTGTAGATATTTCCATGTTCATCCAGATGGCTGTGTAGATATATCCATGTTCATACATACAGATGGAAGAGATGATATTTCCATGTTCATACAGATAGAGGTGTAAATATTTCCATGTTCATACAGATAGCGGTGTAGATATTTCCATGTTCAGCCAGATGGCTGTGTAGATATATCCATGTTCATACAGATGGCGGAGAAGGTATTTCCATGTTCATACAGATAGCGGTGTAGATATTTCCATGTTCATACAGATAGCGGTGTAGATATTTCCATGTTCATACAGATAGCGGTGTAGATATTTCCATGTTCGTACAGATAGTGGTGTAGATATTTCCATGTTCATCCAGATGGCTGTGTAGATATATCCATGTTCATACAGATGGCTGTGAAGATATTTCCATGTTCATACAGATAGCGGTGTAGATATATCCATGTTCATACAGATAGCCGTGTAGATATTGCCATGTTCAAACCGATAGCGGTGCTGATACTTCCATGTTTATACAGGTAGCTGTGTACATATTTCCATGTTTATACAGATAGCGGTGTAGATATTTCCATGTTCATACAGATAGCGGTGTAGATATTTCCATGTTCATACAGATGGCTGTGTAGATATATCCATGTTCATACAGATGGCGGTGAAGATATTTCCATGTTCATAGAGATGGCGGTGTAGATATTTCCATATTCATTCCGATAGCGGTGCTGATATTTCTATGTTTATACAGGTAGCGGAGTAGATATTTCCATGTTTATACAGATAGCGGTGTAGATATTTCCATGTTTATACACATAGCGGTGTAGATATTTCCATGTTTATACAGATAGCGGTGTAGATATCTCCATCTTAATACAGACGGCGGTGTAGATATTTATACGTTCATACAGACGGCGGTGCAGATATTTCCATGTTCATACAGATGGCGGTGTAGTTATTTCCAAATTCATACTGATAGCGGTGTAGTTATTTCCATGTGTAAAGAGATAGCTGTGTAAATATTTCCATGTATATGCAGATAGCTGTGTAGATATTTCCATTTTCATGCAGATAGCGGTGTATATATTTCCCTGTTCAAACAGTTAGCGGTGTAGATATTTCCATGTTCATAAAGATAGCTGTGTAGATATTTCCATGTTTATACAGATAGCGGTGAAGGTGTATGCATGTTTACACAGATAGCGGTGTAGATATTTCCATGTTTATACAGATAGCGGTGAAGATGTATGCATGTTTACACAGATAGCGGTGTAGATATTTCCATGTTCATACTGATAGCGGTGTAGATATTTCCATGTTCATCCAGATGTCTGTGTAGATATATCCATGTTCATACTGATGGTGGTGAATATATTTCCATGTTCATACAGATAGAGGTGTAGTTATTTCCATGTGTAAAGAGATAGCTGTGTAGATATTTCCATGTATATGCAGATAGCTGTGTAGATATTTCCATTTTCATGCAGATAGCGGTTTAGATATTTCCATGTTCAAACAGATAGCGGTGTAGATATTTCCATGTTCATAGAGATAGCGGTGTAGATATTTCCATGTTTATACAGATAGCGGTGAAGATATATCCATGTTTATAGAGATAGCGGTGTAGATATCTCCTTCTTAATACAGATGGCCGTGTGGATATTTATATGTTCATACAGATGGCGGTGCGGATATTTCCATGTTCATACAGATGGTGGTGTAGATATTTGCATGTTCATACAGATAGCGGTGTAGTTATTTCCATGTGTAAAGAGATAGCTGTGTAGATATTTCCATGTATATGCAGATATCTGTGTAGATATTTCCATTTTCATGCACATAGCGGTGTAGATATTTCCATGTTCAAACAGATAGCGGTGTAGATATTTCCATGTTCATACAGATAGCGGTGTAGATATTTCCATGTTTATACAGACAGCGGTGAAGATGTATGCATGTTTACACAGATAGCGGTGTAGATATTTCCATGTTTATACAGATAGCGGTGAAAATGTATGCATGTTTACACAGATAGCTGTGTAGATATTTCCATGTTCATACACATAGCGGTGTAGATATTTCCATTTTTATACAGATAGCGGTGTAGATATCTCCATCTTAATACAGATGGCGGTGTAGATATTTATATGTTCATACAGATTGCGGTGCAGATATTTCCATGTTCATACAAATGGCGGTGTAGATACTTCCATATTCATACAGATAGCGGTGTAGTTATTTCCATGTGTAAAGAGATAGCTGTGTAGATATTTCCATGTATATGTAGATAGCAGTGTAGATATTTCCATTTTCATGCAGATAGCGGTGTAGATATTTCCATGTTCATCCAGATGGCTGTGTAGATGTATCCATGTTCATACAGATGGCGGTGAAGATATTTCCATGTTCATACAGATAGCGGTGTAGATATTTCCATGTTCATAGAGATAGCGGTGTAGATTCTTCCATGTTCATACCGATAGCGGTGCTGATACTTCCATGTTTATACAGGTAGCGGTGTACATATTTCCGTGTTTATACAGATAGCGGTGTAGATATTTCCATGTTGATACAGATAGCAGTGTAGATATTTCCATGTTTATACAGATTGCGGTGTAGATATCTCCTTCTTAATACAGATGGCGGTGTAGATATTTATATGTTCATACAGACGGCGGTGCAGATATTTCCATGTTCATACAGATGGCAGTGTAGATATTTCCATGTTTATAGAGATAGCGGTGTAGTTATTTCCATGTGCAAAGAGATAGCTGTGTAGATATATCCATGTTTATGCAGATAGCTGTGTAGATATTTCCATTTTCATGCAGATAGCGGTGTAGATACTTCCATGTTCAAACAGAGAGCGGTGTAGATATTTCCATGTTCATACAGATAGCTGTGTAGATATTTCCATGTTTATACAGATGGCGGTGAAGATGTATGCATGTTTACACAGATAGCGGTGTAGATATTTCCATGTTCGTACAGATAGCGGTGTAGATATTTCCATGTTCATCCAGACGGCTGTGTAGACATATCCATGTTCATACAGATGGTGGTGGAGATATTTCCATGTTCATACAGATGGCTGTGTAGATATTTCCATGTTCATACATATAGCGGTGCTGATATTTCCATGTTTATACAGGTTGCGGTGTAGATATTTCCATGTTTATACAGATAGCGGTGTAGATATTTCCATGTTTATACACATAGCGGTGTAGATATTTCCATGTTTATACAGTTAGCGGTGTAGATATCTCCATCTTAATACAGATGGCGGTGTAGATATTTATATGTTCATACAGATGGCGGTGCAGATATTTCCATGTTCATACAGATGGCGGTGAAGATATTTCCATGTTCATACAGATGACGGTGTAGATACTTCCATGTTCATACTGATAGCGGTGCTGATATTTCCATGTTTAAACATGTAGCGGTGTAGATATTTCCATGTTTATACAGATAACGGTGTAGATATTTCCATGTTTATACACATAGCGGTGTAGATATTTCCATGTTTATACAGATAGCGGTGTAGATATTTCCGTGTTTATGCAGATAGTGGTGAAGATATCTCCATCTTAATACAGATGGCGGTGTAGATATTTATATGTTCATACAGATGGCGGTGCAGATATTTCCATGTTCATACAGATGGCGGTGTAGATATTTCCATGTTGATACAGATAGCGGTGTAGTTATTTCCATGTGTAAAGAGATAGCTGTGTAGATATTTCCATGTATATGCAGATAGCTGTGTAGATATTTCCATTTTCATGCAGATAGCGGTGTATATATTTCCCTGTTCAAACAGTTAGCGGTGTAGATATTTCCATGTTCAAAGAGATAGCAGTGTAGATATTTCCATGTTTATACAGATAGCGGTGAAAATGTATGCATGTTTACACAGATAGCTGTGTAGATATTTCCATGTTCATACAGATACCGGTGTAGATATTTCCATGTTCATCCAGATGGCTGTGTAGACATATCCATGTTCATACAGATGGCGGTGAAGATATTTCCATGTTAATACAGATAGCGGTGTAGATATTTCCATGTTCATACAGATAGCGGTGTAGAAATTTCCATGTTAATACAGATGGCTGTGTAGATATATCCATGTTCATACAGATGGCGGTGTAGATATTTCCATGTTCATACTGATAGCGGTGTAGATATTTCCATGTTCATCCAGATGGTTGTGTAGATATATCCATGTTCATGAATACAGATGGCAGAGAAGATATTTCCATGTTTTACAGATAGAGGTGTAAATATTTCCATGTTCATACAGATAGCGGTGTAGATATTTCCATGTTCATCCAGATTGCTGTGTAGATATATCCATGTTCATACAGATGGCGGAGAAGGTATTTCCATGTTCATACAGATAGCGGTGTAGATATTTCCAAGTTCATACAGATAGCGGTGTAGATATTTCCATGTTCATACAGATAGCGGTGTAGATATTTCCATGTTCATCCAGATGGCTGTGTAGATATATCCATGTTCATACAGATGGCGGTGTAGATATTTCCATGTTCATACTGATAGCGGTGTAGATATTTCCATGTTCATCCAGATGGTTGTGTAGATATATCCATGTTCATACATACAGATGGCAGAGAAGATATTTCCATGTTTTACAGATAGAGGTGTAAATATTTCCATGTTCATACAGATAGCGGTGTAGATATTTCCATGTTCATCCAGATGGCTGTGTAGATATATCCATGTTCATACAGATGGCGGAGAAGGTATTTCCATGTTCATACAGATAGCGGTGTAGATATTTCCATGTTCATACAGATAGCGGTGTAGATATTTCCATGTTCATACAGATAGCGGTGTAGATATTTCCATGTTCGTACAGATAGCGGTGTAGAGATTTCCATGTTCATCCAGATGGCTGTGTAGATATATCCATGTTCATAGAGATGGCTGTGAAGATATTTCCATGTTCATACAGATAGCGGTGTAGATATTTCCATGTTCATACAGATAGCCGTGTAGTTATTGCCATGTTCATACCGATAGCGGTGCTGATACTTCCATGTTTATACAGGTAGCTGTGTACATACTTCCATGTTTATTCAGATAGCGGTGTAGATATTTCCATGTTCATACAGATAGCGGTGTAGATATTTCCATGTTTATACAGATAGCGGTGTAGATATCTCCTTCTTAATACAGATGGCGGTATAGATATTTACATGTTCATTCAGATGGCGGTGCAGATATTTCCATGTTCATACAGATGGCGGTGGAGATATTTCCATGTTTATAGAGATAGCGGTGTAGTTATTTCCATGTGTAAAGAGATAGCTGTGTAGATATTTCCATGTATATGCAGATAGCTGTGTAGATATTTCCATTTTCATGCAGATAGTGGTGTAGATATTTCCATGTTCAAACAGATAGCGATGTAGATATTTCCATGTTCATACAGATAGCGGTGTAGATATTTCCATGTTTATACAGATAGCGGTGAAGATGTATGCATGTTTACAAAGATAGCTGTGTTGATATTTCCATGTTCATACAGATAGTGGTGTAGATATTTCCATGTTCATCCAGATGGCTGTGTAGACATATCCATGTTCATTCAGATGGCGGTGAAGATATTTCCATGTTGATACAGATAGCGGTGTAGACATTTCCATGTTCATACAGATAGCGGTGCAGATATTTCCATGTTCATACAGATGGCTGTGTAGATATATCCATGTTCATACAGATGGCAGTGAAGATATTTCCATGTTCATAGAGATGGCGGTGTAGATATTTCCATATTCATTCCGATAGCGGTGCTGATATTTCCATGTTTATACAGGTAGCAGAGAAGATATTTCCATGTTTATACAGATAGCGGTGTAGATATTTCCATGTTTATACAGATATCGGTGTAGATATTGCCATGTTTATACAGATATCGGTGTAGATATTGCCATGTTTATAGAGATAGCGGTGTAGATATTTCCATGTTCATACAGATAGCGGTGTAGATATTTCCATGTTCATACAGTGAGCGGTGTAGATATTTCCATGTTTATACAGATGGTGCTGTAGATATTTCCATGTTTATAGAGATGGCGGTCTAGATATTTCCATGTTTACAGAGATAGTGGTGTAGTTATTTCCAAGTTTATAGAGACAGCGTTGTAGATAATTCCATGTTTATAGATATAGCGGTGTACATATTTCCATGTTTATACAGATAGCGGCGTAGATATTTCCATGTTTTTGCAGATAGCGGTGTAGATATTTCCATGTTTATACAGAGAGCACTGTAGATATTTAGATGTTTATAGAGATAGCGGTGTAGATATTTCCCTGTTTTACAGATAGCAATGTAGATATTTCCATGTTTATACAGATAGCGGTGCAGATATTTCCATGTTTATAGACATAGCAGTGTAGTTATTTCCAAGTTTATACAGATAACGGTGTATATATTTCCATGTTTATACAGATAGCAGTGTAGATATTTCTGTGTTTATACAGATAGCGGAGTAGTTATTTCCATGTTTACCCAGATAGCGGCGTAGACATTTCCATGTTTACACAGATAGAATTGTAGATATATCCATGTTTATAGAGATGGCCGTGTAGACATTTCCATGTTTATACAGATAGTGGTGAAGATTTTTCCATGTTTATACAGATAGCGGTGTAGATATATCCATCTTTATATGGTTGGCGGTGTAGATATTTCCATGTTCATACAGGTGGCGTTGTAGATATTTCCATGTTTATAGAGATGGCGATCTAGATATTTCCATGTTTACAGAGATAGCAGTGTACTTATTTACATGGTTATAGAGATAGCGGTGTGGATACTTCCATGTTTATACAGATAATGGTGTAGATATTTCCATGTTTATACAGATTGCGGTGTAGATATTTCCATGTTTATGCAGATAGCGGTGTAAATATTTTCATGTTTATACAGATAGCCGTTTAGATATTTCCATGTTTATACAGATAGCGCTGTAGATATTTCCATCTTTATACAGATGGCAGTGTAGATATTTCCATGTTTGTACAGAAGGCCGTGTAGATATTTCCATGCTTATACAGATGGCAGTGTAGATATTTCCATGTTTATAGAGATGAAGGTCTAGATATTTCCATGTTTATACAGATAGCGGTGTAGATATTTCCATGTTCATACAGATAGTGGTGTAGATATTTCCATGTTTATACAGATGGCGGTGTAGATATTTCCATGTTCATACAGATGGCGGTGAAGATATTTCCATGTTCATACAGATAGCGGTGTAGATATTTCCATGTTCATACAGATAGTGGTGTAGATATTTCCATGTTTATACAGATGGCGGTGTAGATATTTCCATGTTTTTAGAGATAGCGGTGTAGATATCTCCATGTTAATACAGATGGCGGTGTTGATATTTCCATGTTTATACAGATAGCGGTGTAGATATTTCCATGTTTATACAGATAGCTATGTTGATATTTCCAAGTTTATGCAGATGGCAGTGTAGAAATTTCCATCATTATTCAGATAGAGGTGAAGGTATTTCCATGTTCATACAGAAAGCAGTGTAGATATTTCCATGTTTTTACAGATAGCGGTGTAGGTATTCCCATGTTTATACAGACGGCGGTGTAGATATTTGCATCTTTAGAGAGATCGCGGTGTAGATATTTCCATGCTCATACGGATGATGGTTTAGATATTTCCCTGTTTATAGAGGTGGCAGTGTAGATATTTCCATATTTATAGACATGGCGTTGTAGATATTTCCTTGTTTAAACAGATAGCGGTGTAGATATTTCCATGTTTATAGAGATAGTGGTGTAGATATTTCCATATTCATACACATAGCGGTGTAGATATTTCCATGTTTATACAGATGGCGGTGTAGATATTTCCTTCTTTATACAGATAGCGGTGTAGTCATTTCCATGTTATAGAGATAGCGATGTAGATATTTCCATGTTTATACAGATAGGGATGTACATATTAACATGTTCTTACAGATATCAGTGTAGATATTTCCATATTTATGCAGATGGCGGTGTAGACATTTCCATGTTTATAGAGATGGCGTTGTAGATATTTCCTTGTTTATACAGAGAGGTGTTTAGATTTTTCCAAGTCATAGAGGTAGCGTTGTAGATATTTCCATGTTTATACAGAGAGCGGTGTAGATATTACCATCTTCATACAGATAGCGGTGTAGATATTTCCATGTTTATACAGATAGCACTGTAGATATTTAAATGTTTATGCAGATAGCGGTGTAGATATTTCCAAGTTTATACAGATAGCGGTGAAGATTTTTCCATGTTTATTGAGATAGCGGTGTAGATATTTCCATGTTTATACAGATAGCGGTGTAGCTATTTTCATGTTTGTACAGATAGCACTGTAGATATTTCCATGTTTATTCAGATAACAGTGTAGATATTTCCTTGTTTATACAGATAGCGCTGTAGATATTTCCATCTTTATACAGGTGGCGGTGTAGATATTTCCATGCTAAAACAGAGGGTGCTGTAGACATTCCCATGTTTATACAGATAGCGGTGTAGATATTTCCATGTTTATACAGATAGCGGGGTAGATATTTCCATGTTTATACAGATATCGGTGTAGATATTGCCATGTTTATAGAGATAGCGGTGTAGATATTTCCATGTTCATACAGATAGCGGTGTAGATATTTCCATGTTCATACAGTGAGCGGTGTAGATATTTCCATCTTCATATGGTTGGCAGTGTAGATATTTCCATGTTCACACAGATATTGGTGTAGATATTTCCATTTTTATAGATATTGCAGTGTAGATATTTCCATGTTTATGAAGATGGCGATGTAGATATTTACATGTTTATTCAGATAGCGGTGTAGATATTTCCATCATTATACAGATAGAGGTGTAGATATTTCCATGTTTATACAGATGTCGGTGTAGATGTTTCCATCTTTATAGAGATGGCGGTGTAGATAATTCCATGTTCAGACAGATGGAGGTTTAGGTATCTCCATGTTTATAGAGATGGCAGTGTAGATATTTCCATGTTTATAAAGATGGAGGTCTGCATATTTCCATGCTTATACACATAGCACTGTAGTTATTTCCATGTTTATAGAGATTGCGGTGTAGATATTTCCATGTTTATTCAGATAGCGGAGTAGATATTTCCATGTTTATACAGATAGTGGGGTAGATATTTCCATGTCCATACAGATAACGGTGTAGATAATTCCATATTTATATAGATGGCTGTGTAGATATTTCCATGTTCATACAGATAGCGGTGTAGATATTTCCACCTTTATACACATGGCTGTGTAGATATTTCCAAGTTCATTAGATGGCAGTCTATGTATTTCAATCTTTATAGAGATGGCAGTGTAGATATTTCCATGATTATAGAGATAGTGGTGTAGATATTTCCATCTTTTAGAGATAGCGTTGTAGATATTTCCCTGTTTCACAGATAAATGTAGATATTTCCATGTTTATACAGAGAGTGGTGTAGATATTTCCGTGTTCATACAGATAGCGGTGTAGATATTTCATGTTCATACAGATAGCGGTGTAGATATTTCCATGGTCATACAGATGTCGGTGTAGATATTTCCATGTTCATACAGATGGCGGTGTAGATATTTCCATGTTCATACAGATGGCGTGAAGATATTTCAGTGTTCATACAGATGGCTGTGTAGATATTTCCATGTTCATACAGATGACGCTGTAGATATTTCCATGTTCATACAGATGGCTGTGTAGATATTTCCATGTTCATACCAATGGTGGTGTAGATATTTCCATGTTCATACTGATGGCGCTGTAGCTATTTCCATGTTTATACAGATAGCAGTGTAGATATCTCCATCTTAATACAGATGGCGGTGTAGATATTTATATGTTCATACAGATGGCGGTGCAGATATTTCCATGTTCACACAGATGGCGGTGTAGATATTTCCATGTTCATACAGATAGTGGTGTAGTTATTTCCATGTGTAAAGAGATACCTGTGTAAACATTTCCATGTATATGCAGATAGCTGTGTAGCAATTTCCATTTTCATGCAGACAGCGGTGTATATATTTCCCTGTTCAAACAGATAGCGGTGTAGATATTTCCATGTTTATACAGATAGCGGAGTAGATATTGCCATGCTTGTACAGATAGCGGTCTAGATAGTTCCATGTTTATACAGATGGCAGTGTGGATATTTCCATGTTTATAGATATAGCGGGGTAGATATTTCAGTGTTTATAGAGATAGCGGTGTAGATATTTCCATGTTTTTACAGATAGCGGTGCAGATATTTCCATGCTTATACAGAGAGCAATGTAGATATTTCCATATTTATAGAGATAGTGGTGTCAATATTTCCATGTTTACACAGATAGCAGTGAAGATATTTACAAGTTTATACAGATAGCGGTGTAGATATTTCCATCTTTATACAGATAGCGGTGTAGATATTTCCATGTTTATACAGATAGCGTTATAGATATTTCCATGTTTGTAGAGATAGCAGGGTATTTATTTCCATGTTCATACAGATAGCGGTGTAGATATTTCCATGTTCATACCGATAGCGGTGCTGATATTTCCATGTTTATACAGGTAGCGGTGTAGATATTTCGATGTTTATACAGATAGCGGTGTAGATATTTCCATGTTTATACAGATAGCGGTGTAGATATTTCCATGTTTATACACACAGCGGTGTAGTTATCTCCTTCTTAATACAGATGGCGGTGTAGATATTTATATGATCATACAGATGGCGGTGCAGATATTTCCATGTTCATACAGATGGCGGTGTAGATATTTCCATGTTTATAGCATAGCGGTGTAGATATTTCCATGTGTATAGAGATAGCTGTGTAGATATTTCCATGTATATGCAGATAGCTGTGTAGATATTTCCATTTTCATGCAGACAGCGTTGTAGATATTTCCATGTTCAAACAGACAGCGGTGTAGATATTTCTATGTTCGTACAGATAGCGGTGTAGATACTTCCATGTTCATACAGATAGCGGTGTAGATATTTCCATGTTCATACAGATGGCGGTGTAGATATTTCCATGTTCATACAGATAGTGGTGCTGATATTTCCATGTTCATACAGATAGCGGTGCTGATATTTCCATGTTTATACAGGTAGCGGTGTAGATATTTCCATGTTTATACAGATAGTGGTGTAGATATTTCCATGTTTATACAGATAGCGGTGTAGATATTTCCAAGTTTTTACAGATAGCGGTGTAGATATCTCCATCTTAATACAGAGGGCGGTGTAGATATTTATATGTTCATACAGATGGCGGTGCAGATATTTCCATGTTCATACAGGTGGCGGTGTAGATATTTATATGTTTATAGTGATAGCGGTGTAGTTATTTCCATGGGTAAAGAGATAGCTTTGTAGATGTTTCCATGTATATGCAGATAACTGTGTAGATATTTCTATTTTCATGCAGATAGCGGTTTAGACATTTCCATGTTCAAACAGATAGCGGTGTAGATATTTCCATGTTCATACAGATAGCGGTGTAGATATTTTCATGTTTACAGAGATGGCGGTGAAGATGTATGCATGTTTACACAGATAGCGGTGTAGATATTTCCATGTTCATACAGATAGCGGTGTAGATATTTCCATGTTCATCCAGATGGCTGTGTAGACATATCCATGTTAAAACAGATGGCGGTGAAGGTATTTCCATGTTCATACAGATAGCGGTGTAGATATTTCCATGTTCATACAGATAGCGGTGTAGATATTTCCATGTTCATACCGATAGCGGTGCTCATATTTCCATGTTTATACAGGTAGCGGTGAAGATATTTCCATGTTTATACAGAAAGCGGTGCAGATATTTCCATGTTTATACAGATAGCAGTGTAGATATCTCCATCTTAATACAGATGGCGGTGTAGATATTTATATGTTCGTACAGATGGCGGTGCAGATATTTCCATGTTCATACAGATGGCGGTGTAGATATTTCCATGTTCATACAGATAGTGGTGTAGTTATTTCCATGTGTAAAGAGATACCTGTGTAGACATTTCCATGTATATGCAGATAGCTGTGTAGCAATTTCCATTTTCATGCAGACAGCGGTGTATATATTTCCCTGTTCAAACAGATAGCGGTGTAGATATTTCCATGTTTATACAGATAGCGGAGTAGATATTGCCATGCTTGTACAGATAGCGGTATAGATAGTTCCATGTTTATACAGATGGCAGTGTGGATATTTCCATGTTTATAGATATAGCGGGGTAGATATTTCAGTGTTTATAGAGATAGCGGTGTAGATATTTCCATGTTTTTACAGATAGCGGTGCAGATATTTCCATGTTTATACAGAGAGCAATGTAGATATTTCCATGTTTATAGAGATAGCGGTGTCAATATTTCCATGTTTACACAGATAGCAGTGAAGATATTTACAAGTTTATACAGATAGCGGTGTAGATGTTTCCATCTTTATACAGATAGCGGTGTAGATATTTCCATGTTTATACAGATAGCGTTATAGATATTTCCATGTTTGTAGAGATAGCAGGGTATTTATTTCCATGTTCATACAGATAGCGGTGTAGATATTTCCATGTTCATACCGATAGCGGTGCTGATATTTCCATGTTTATACAGGTAGCGGTGTAGATATTTCCATGTTTATTCAGATAGCGGTGTAGATATTTCCATGTTCATACAGATAGCGATGCTGATATTACCATGTTCGTACAGATAGCGGTGCTGATATTTCCATGTTTATACAGGTAGCGGTGTAGATATTTCCATGTTTATACAGATAGCGGTGTAGATATTTCCATGTTTATACAGATAGCGGTGTAGATATTTCCATGTTTATACAGACAGCGGTGTAGTTATCTCCTTCTTAATACAGATGGCGGTGTAGATATTTATATGTTCATACAGATGGCGGTGCAGATATTTCCATGTTCATACAGATGGCGGTGTAGATATTTCCATGTTGATAGAGATAGCGGTGTAGTTATTTCCATGTGTAAAGAGATAGCTTTGTAGATATTTCCAAGTATATGCAGATACCTGTGTAGATATTTCTATTTTCATGCAGATAGTCGTTTAGATATTTCCATGTTCAAACAGATAGCGGTGTAGATATTTCCATGTTCATACAGATATCGGTGTAGATATTTCCATGTTTATACAGATGGTGGTGAAGAAGTATGCATGTTTACACCGATAGCGGTGTAGATATTTCCATGTTCATACTGATAGCGGTGTAGATATTTCCATGTTCATCCAGATGGCTGTGTAGACGTATCCATGTTAAAACAGATGGCGGTGAAGATGTTTCCATGTTCATACAGATAGCGGTGTAGATATTCCCATGTTCATACAGATGGCGGTGTAGATATTTCCATGTTCATACAGATGGCTGTGTAGATATATCCATGTTCATACAGATGGCGGTGAAGATATTTCCATGTTCATACAGATAGCAGTGTAGATATTTCCATGTTCATACAGATAGCGGTGTAGATATTTCCATATTCATACCGATAGCGGTGCTGATATTTCCATGTTTATACAGGTAGCGGTGTAGATATTTCCATGTTTATACAGAAAGCGGTGTAGATATTTCCATGTTTATACAGATAGCGGTGTAGTTATCTCCTTCTTAATACAGATGGCGGTGTAGATATTTATATGTTCATACAGATGGCGGTGCAGGTATTTCCATGTTCATACAGATGGCGGTGTAGATATTTCCATGTTTATAGAGATAGCGGTGTAGTTATTTCCATGTGTAAAGAGATAGCAGTGTAGATATTTCCATGTATATGCAGATAGCTGTTTAGATATTTCCATTTTCATGCAGACAGCGGTGTAGATATTTCCATGCTCATACAGATAGCGGTGTAGATATTTCCATGTTCATACAGATAGCGGTGTAGATATTTCCATGTTCATACAGATAGCGGTGTAGATATTTCCATGTTCATACAGATAGCGGTGTAGATATTTCCATGTTCATACAGGTAGCGGTGTAGATATTTCCAAGTTTATACAGATAGCGGTGTAGATATTTCCATGTTTATAAAGATAGCGGTGTAGATATTTCCATGTTTATACAGATAGCGGTGTAGATATCTCCATCTTAATACAGATGGCGGTGTAGGTATTTATATGTTCATACAGATGGCGGTGCAGATATTTCCATGTTCATACAGATGGCGGTGTAGATATTTCCATGTTCATACAGATAGTGGTGTAGTTATTTTCATGTGTAAAGAGATACCTGTGTAGACATTTCCATGTATATGCAGATTGCTGTGTAGCAATTTCCATTTTCATGCAGACAGCGGTGTATATATTTCCCTGTTCAAACAGATAGCGGTGTAGATATTTCCATGTTTATACAGATAGCGGAGTAGATATTGCCATGCTTGTACAGATAGCGGTGTAGATAGTTCCATGTTTATACAGATGGCAGTGTGGATATTTCCATGTTTATAGATATAGCGGGGTAGATATTTCAGTGTTTATAGAGATAGCGGTGTAGATATTTCCATGTTTTTACAGATAGCGGTGCAGATATTTCCATGTTTATACAGAGAGCAATGTAGATATTTCCATGTTTATAGAGATAGCGGTGTCAATATTTCCATGTTTACACAGATAGCAGTGAAGATATTTACAAGTTTATACAGATAGCGGTGTAGATATTTCCATGTTTATACAGATAACGTTATAGATATTTCCATGTTTGTAGAGATAGCAGGGTATTTATTTCCATGTTCATACAGATAGCGGTGTAGATATTTCCATGTTCATACCGATAGCGGTGCTGATATTTCCATGTTTATACAGGTAGCGGTGTAGATACTTCCATGTTTATTCAGATAGCTGTGTAGATATTTCCATGTTTATACGGATAGCGGTGTAGATATTTCCATGTTTATACAGATAGCGGTGTAGTTATCTCCTTCGTAATACAGATGGCGGTGTAGATATTTATATGTTCATACAGATGGCGGTGCAGATATTTCCATGTTCATACAGATGGCGGTGTAGATATTTCCATGTTTATAGAGATAGCGGTGTAGTTATTTCCATGTGTAAA
This sequence comes from Gorilla gorilla gorilla, assembly GCF_029281585.2. Taxonomy (NCBI): domain Eukaryota; kingdom Metazoa; phylum Chordata; class Mammalia; order Primates; family Hominidae; genus Gorilla; species Gorilla gorilla. The sequence goes on along the minus strand of NC_073244.2, from coordinate 754,190 downwards.
GAGATAGCTGTGTAGATATTTCCATGTATATGCAGATAGCTGCGTAGATATTTCCATTTTCATGCAGACAGCGGTGTAGATATTTCCATGTTCAAACAGATAGCGGTGTAGATATTTCAATGATGTTCGTACAGATAGCGGTGTAGATATTTCCATGTTCATACAGATAGTGGTGTAGATATTTAAATGTTCATACAGATAGCGGTGTAGATATTTCCATGTTCATACAGATAGCGATGCTGATATTTCCATGTTCGTACAGATAGCAGTGCTGATATTTCCATGTTTATACAGGTAGCGGTGTAGATATTTCCATGTTCAAACAGATAGCGGTGTAGATATTTCCATGTTCATACAGATAGCAGTGTAGATATTTTCATGTTTATACAGATGGCGGTGAAGATGTATGCATGTTTACACAGATAGCGGTGTAGATATTTCCATGTTCATACAGATAGCGGTGCAGATATTTCCATGTTCATCCAGATGGCTGTGTAGACATATCCATGTTAAAACAGATGGCGGTGAAGATATTTCCATGTTCATACAGATAGCGGTGTAGATATTTCCATGTTCATACAGATAGCGGTGTAGATATTTCCATGTTCATACCGATAGCGGTGCTCATATTTCCATGTTTATACAGGTAGCGGTGAAGATATTTCCATGTTTATACAGAAAGCGGTGTAGATATTTCCATGTTTATACAGATAGCAGTGTAGATATCTCCATCTTAATACAGATGGCGGTGTAGATATTTATATGTTCATACAGATGGCGGTGCAGATATTTCCATGTTCACACAGATGGCGGTGTAGATATTTCCATGTTCATACAGATAGTGGTGTAGTTATTTCCATGTGTAAAGAGATACCTGTGTAGACATTTCCATGTATATGCAGATAGCTGTGTAGCAATTTCCATTTTCATGCAGACAGCGGTGTATATATTTCCCTGTTCAAACAGATAGCGGTGTAGATATTTCCATGTTTATACAGATAGCGGAGTAGATATTGCCATGCTTGTACAGATAGCGGTCTAGATAGTTCCATGTTTATACAGATGGCAGTGTGGATATTTCCATGTTTATAGATATAGCGGGGTAGATATTTCAGTGTTTATAGAGATAGCGGTGTAGATATTTCCATGTTTTTACAGATAGCGGTGCAGATATTTCCATGTTTATACAGAGAGCAATGTAGATATTTCCATATTTATAGAGATAGCGGTGTCAATATTTCCATGTTTACACAGATAGCAGTGAAGATATTTACAAGTTTATACAGATAGCGGTGTAGATATTTCCATCTTTATACAGATAGCGGTGTAGATATTTCCATGTTTATACAGATAGCGTTATAGATATTTCCATGTTTGTAGAGATAGCAGGGTATTTATTTCCATGTTCATACAGATAGCGGTGTAGATATTTCCATGTTCATACCGATAGCGGTGCTGATATTTCCATGTTTATACAGGTAGCGGTGTAGATATTTCGATGTTTATACAGATAGCGGTGTAGATATTTCCATGTTTATACAGATAGCGGTGTAGATATTTCCATGTTTATACACACAGCGGTGAAGTTATCTCCTTCTTAATACAGATGGCGGTGTAGATATTTATATGTTCATACAGATGGCGGTGCAGATATTTCCATGTTCATACAGATGGCGGTGTAGATATTTCCATGTTTATAGCATAGCGGTGTAGATATTTCCATGTGTATAGAGATAGCTGTGTAGATATTTCCATGTATATGCAGATAGCTGTGTAGATATTTCCATTTTCATGCAGACAGCGTTGTAGATATTTCCATGTTCAAACAGACAGCGGTGTAGATATTTCTATGTTCGTACAGATAGCGGTGTAGATACTTCCATGTTCATACAGATAGCGGTGTAGATATTTCCATGTTCATACAGATGGCGGTGTAGATATTTCCATGTTCATACAGATAGTGGTGCTGATATTTCCATGTTCATACAGATAGCGGTGCTGATATTTCCATGTTTATACAGGTAGCGGTGTAGATATTTCCATGTTTATACAGATAGTGGTGTAGATATTTCCATGTTTATACAGATAGCGGTGTAGATATTTCCAAGTTTTTACAGATAGCGGTGTAGATATCTCCATCTTAATACAGAGGGCGGTGTAGATATTTATATGTTCATACAGATGGCGGTGCAGATATTTCCATGTTCATACAGGTGGCGGTGTAGATATTTATATGTTTATAGTGATAGCGGTGTAGTTATTTCCATGGGTAAAGAGATAGCTTTGTAGATGTTTCCATGTATATGCAGATAACTGTGTAGATATTTCTATTTTCATGCAGATAGCGGTTTAGACATTTCCATGTTCAAACAGATAGCGGTGTAGATATTTCCATGTTCATACAGATAGCGGTGTAGATATTTTCATGTTTACAGAGATGGCGGTGAAGATGTATGCATGTTTACACAGATAGCGGTGTAGATATTTCCATGTTCATACAGATAGCGGTGTAGATATTTCCATGTTCATCCAGATGGCTGTGTAGACATATCCATGTTAAAACAGATGGCGGTGAAGGTATTTCCATGTTCATACAGATAGCGGTGTAGATATTTCCATGTTCATACAGATAGCGGTGTAGATATTTCCATGTTCATACCGATAGCGGTGCTCATATTTCCATGTTTATACAGGTAGCGGTGAAGATATTTCCATGTTTATACAGAAAGCGGTGCAGATATTTCCATGTTTATACAGATAGCAGTGTAGATATCTCCATCTTAATACAGATGGCGGTGTAGATATTTATATGTTCGTACAGATGGCGGTGCAGATATTTCCATGTTCATACAGATGGCGGTGTAGATATTTCCATGTTCATACAGATAGTGGTGTAGTTATTTCCATGTGTAAAGAGATACCTGTGTAGACATTTCCATGTATATGCAGATAGCTGTGTAGCAATTTCCATTTTCATGCAGACAGCGGTGTATATATTTCCCTGTTCAAACAGATAGCGGTGTAGATATTTCCATGTTTATACAGATAGCGGAGTAGATATTGCCATGCTTGTACAGATAGCGGTATAGATAGTTCCATGTTTATACAGATGGCAGTGTGGATATTTCCATGTTTATAGATATAGCGGGGTAGATATTTCAGTGTTTATAGAGATAGCGGTGTAGATATTTCCATGTTTTTACAGATAGCGGTGCAGATATTTCCATGTTTATACAGAGAGCAATGTAGATATTTCCATGTTTATAGAGATAGCGGTGTCAATATTTCCATGTTTACACAGATAGCAGTGAAGATATTTACAAGTTTATACAGATAGCGGTGTAGATGTTTCCATCTTTATACAGATAGCGGTGTAGATATTTCCATGTTTATACAGATAGCGTTATAGATATTTCCATGTTTGTAGAGATAGCAGGGTATTTATTTCCATGTTCATACAGATAGCGGTGTAGATATTTCCATGTTCATACCGATAGCGGTGCTGATATTTCCATGTTTATACAGGTAGCGGTGTAGATATTTCCATGTTTATTCAGATAGCGGTGTAGATATTTCCATGTTCATACAGATAGCGATGCTGATATTACCATGTTCGTACAGATAGCGGTGCTGATATTTCCATGTTTATACAGGTAGCGGTGTAGATATTTCCATGTTTATACAGATAGCGGTGTAGATATTTCCATGTTTATACAGATAGCGGTGTAGATATTTCCATGTTTATACAGACAGCGGTGTAGTTATCTCCTTCTTAATACAGATGGCGGTGTAGATATTTATATGTTCATACAGATGGCGGTGCAGATATTTCCATGTTCATACAGATGGCGGTGTAGATATTTCCATGTTGATAGAGATAGCGGTGTAGTTATTTCCATGTGTAAAGAGATAGCTTTGTAGATATTTCCAAGTATATGCAGATACCTGTGTAGATATTTCTATTTTCATGCAGATAGTCGTTTAGATATTTCCATGTTCAAACAGATAGCGGTGTAGATATTTCCATGTTCATACAGATATCGGTGTAGATATTTCCATGTTCATACAGATGGTGGTGAAGAAGTATGCATGTTTACACCGATAGCGGTGTAGATATTTCCATGTTCATACTGATAGCGGTGTAGATATTTCCATGTTCATCCAGATGGCTGTGTAGACGTATCCATGTTAAAACAGATGGCGGTGAAGATATTTCCATGTTCATACAGATAGCGGTGTAGATATTCCCATGTTCATACAGATGGCGGTGTAGATATTTCCATGTTCATACAGATGGCTGTGTAGATATATCCATGTTCATACAGATGGCGGTGAAGATATTTCCATGTTCATACAGATAGCAGTGTAGATATTTCCATGTTCATACAGATAGCGGTGTAGATATTTCCATATTCATACCGATAGCGGTGCTGATATTTCCATGTTTATACAGGTAGCGGTGTAGATATTTCCATGTTTATACAGAAAGCGGTGTAGATATTTCCATGTTTATACAGATAGCGGTGTAGTTATCTCCTTCTTAATACAGATGGCGGTGTAGATATTTATATGTTCATACAGATGGCGGTGCAGGTATTTCCATGTTCATACAGATGGCGGTGTAGATATTTCCATGTTTATAGAGATAGCGGTGTAGTTATTTCCATGTGTAAAGAGATAGCAGTGTAGATATTTCCATGTATATGCTGATAGCTGTTTAGATATTTCCATTTTCATGCAGACAGCGGTGTAGATATTTCCATGCTCAATCAGATAGCGGTGTAGATATTTCCATGTTCATACAGATAGCGGTGTAGATATTTCCATGTTCATACAGATAGCGGTGTAGATATTTCCATGTTCATACAGATAGCGGTGTAGATATTTCCATGTTCATACAGGTAGCGGTGTAGATATTTCCAAGTTTATACAGATAGCGGTGTAGATATTTCCATGTTTATAAAGATAGCGGTGTAGATATTTCCATGTTTATACAGATAGCGGTGTAGATATCTCCATCTTAATACAGATGGCGGTGTAGGTATTTATATGTTCATACAGATGGCGGTGCAGATATTTCCATGTTCATACAGATGGCGTTGTAGATATTTCCATGTTCATACAGATAGTGGTGTAGTTATTTCCATGTGTAAAGAGATACCTGTGTAGACATTTCCATGTATATGCAGATTGCTGTGTAGCAATTTCCATTTTCATGCAGACAGCGGTGTATATATTTCCCTGTTCAAACAGATAGCGGTGTAGATATTTCCATGTTTATACAGATAGCGGAGTAGATATTGCCATGCTTGTACAGATAGCGGTGTAGATAGTTCCATGTTTATACAGATGGCAGTGTGGATATTTCCATGTTTATAGATATAGCGGGGTAGATATTTCAGTGTTTATAGAGATAGCGGTGTAGATATTTCCATGTTTTTACAGATAGCGGTGCAGATATTTCCATGTTTATACAGAGAGCAATGTAGATATTTCCATGTTTATAGAGATAGCGGTGTCAATATTTCCATGTTTACACAGATAGCAGTGAAGATATTTACAAGTTTATACAGATAGCGGTGTATATATTTCCATGTTTATACAGATAACGTTATAGATATTTCCATGTTTGTAGAGATAGCAGGGTATTTATTTCCATGTTCATACAGATAGCGGTGTAGATATTTCCATGTTCATACCGATAGCGGTGCTGATATTTCCATGTTTATACAGGTAGCGGTGTAGATATTTCCATGTTTATTCAGATAGCGGTGTAGATATTTCCATGTTTATACGGATAGCGGTGTAGATATTTCCATGTTTATACAGATAGCGGTGTAGTTATCTCCTTCGTAATACAGATGGCGGTGTAGATATTTATATGTTCATACAGATGGCGGTGCAGATATTTCCATGTTCATACAGATGGCGGTGTAGATATTTCCATGTTTATAGAGATAGCGGTGTAGTTATTTCCATGTGTAAAGAGATAGCTGTGTAGATATTTCCATGTATATGCAGATAGCTGCGTAGATATTTCCATTTTCATGCAGACAGCGGTGTAGATATTTCCATGTTCAAACAGATAGCGGTGTAGATATTTCAATGATGTTCGTACAGATAGCGGTGTAGATATTTCCATGTTCATACAGATAGTGGTGTAGATATTTAAATGTTCATACAGATAGCGGTGTAGATATTTCCATGTTCATACAGATAGCGATGCTGATATTTCCATGTTCGTACAGATAGCAGTGCTGATATTTCCATGTTTATACAGGTAGCGGTGTAGATATTTCCATGTTCAGATAGCGGTGTAGATATTTCCATGTTCATACAGATAGCAGTGTAGATATTTTCATGTTTATACAGATGGCGGTGAAGATGTATGCATGTTTACACAGATAGCGGTGTAGATATTTCCATGTTCATACAGATAGCGGTGTAGATATTTCCATGTTCATCCAGATGGCTGTGTAGACATATCCATGTTAAAACAGATGGCCGTGAAGATATTTCCATGTTCATACAGATAGCGGTGTAGATATTTCCATGTTCATACAGATAGCTGTGTAGATATTTCCATGTTCATACCGATAGCGGTGCTCATATTTCCATGTTTATACAGGTAGCGGTGAAGATATTTCCATGTTTATACAGAAAGCGGTGTAGATATTTCCATGTTTATACAGATAGCAGTGTAGATATCTCCATCTTAATACAGATGGCGGTGTAGATATTTATATGTTCATACAGATGGCGGTGCAGATATTTCCATGTTCACACAGATGGCGGTGTAGATATTTCCATGTTCATACAGATAGTGGTGTAGTTATTTCCATGTGTAAAGAGATACCTGTGTAGACATTTCCATGTATATGCAGATAGCTGTGTAGCAATTTCCATTTTCATGCAGACAGCGGTGTATATATTTCCCTGTTCAAACAGATAGCGGTGTAGATATTTCCATGTTTATACAGATAGCGGAGTAGATATTGCCATGCTTGTACAGATAGCGGTCTAGATAGTTCCATGTTTATACAGATGGCAGTGTGGATATTTCCATGTTTATAGATATAGCGGGGTAGATATTTCAGTGTTTATAGAGATAGCGGTGTAGATATTTCCATGTTTTTACAGATAGCGGTGCAGATATTTCCATGTTTATACAGAGAGCAATGTAGATATTTCCATATTTATAGAGATAGCGGTGTCAATATTTCCATGTTTACACAGATAGCAGTGAAGATATTTACAAGTTTATACAGATAGCGGTGTAGATATTTCCATCTTTATACAGATAGCGGTGTAGATATTTCCATGTTTATACAGATAGCGTTATAGATATTTCCATGTTTGTAGAGATAGCAGGGTATTTATTTCCATGTTCATACAGATAGCGGTGTAGATATTTCCATGTTCATACCGATAGCGGTGCTGATATTTCCATGTTTATACAGGTAGCGGTGTAGATATTTCGATGTTTATACAGATAGCTGTGTAGATATTTCCATGTTTATACAGATAGCGGTGTAGATATTTCCATGTTTATACACACAGCGATGTAGTTATCTCCTTCTTAATACAGATGGCGGTGTAGATATTTATATGTTCATACAGATGGCGGTGCAGATATTTCCATGTTCATACAGATGGCGGTGTAGATATTTCCATGTTTATAGCATAGCGGTGTAGATATTTCCATGTGTATAGAGATAGCTGTGTAGATATTTCCATGTATATGCAGATAGCTGTGTAGATATTTCCATTTTCATGCAGACAGCGTTGTAGATATTTCCATGTTCAAACAGACAGCGGTGTAGATATTTCTATGTTCGTACAGATAGCGGTGTAGATACTTCCATGTTCATACAGATAGCGGTGCGGATATTTCCATGTTCATACAGATGGCGGTGTAGATATTTCCATATTCATACAGATAGCGGTGTAGTTATTTCCATGTGTAAAGAGATAGCTGTGTAGATATTTCCATGTATAAGTAGATAGCAGTGTAGATATTTCCATTTTCATGCAGATAGCGGTGTAGATATTTCCATGTTCATCCAGATGGCTGTGTAGATATATCCATATTCATACAGATGGCGGTGAAGATATTTCCATGTTCATACAGATAGCGGTGAAGATATTTCCATGTTCATAGAGATAGCGGTGTAGATACTTCCATGTTCATACCGATAGCGGTGCTGATACTTCCATGTTTATACAGGTAGCGGTGTACATATTTCCGTGTTTATACAGATAGCGGTGTAGATATTTCCATGTTGATACAGATAGCGGTGTAGATATTTCCATGTATATACAGATAGCGGTGTAGATATCTCCTGCTTAATACAGATGGCAGTGTAGATATTTATATGTTCATACAGATGGCGGTGCAGATATTTCCATGTTCATACAGATGGCGGTGTAGATATTTCCATGTTGATACAGATAGCGGTGTAGATATTTCCATGTGTAAAGAGATAGCTGTTTAGATATTTCCATGTATATGCAGATAGCTGTGTAGATATTTCCATTTTCATGCAGATAGCGGTGTATATATTTCCCTGTTCAAACAGTTAGCGGTGTAGATATTTCCAAGTTCATAAAGATAGCGGTGTAGATATTTCCATGTTTATACAGATAGCGGTGAAAATGTATGCATGTTTACACAGATAGCGGTGTAGATATTTCCATGTTCATCCAGATGGCTGTGTAGACATATCCATGTTCATAGAGATGGCGGTGAAGATATTTCCATGTTCATACAGATGGCTGTGTAGATATATCCATGTTCATACAGATGGCGGTGAAGATATTTCCATGTTTATACAGATGTCGGTGTAGATATTTCCATGTTCATACCGATAGCGGTGCTGATATTTCCATGTTTACAAGGGAGCGGTGTAGATATTTCCATGTTCATACAGATAGTGGTGTAGATATTTCCATGTTTATACCCATAGATGTGAAGATATTTCCATGTTTATACAGATAGCGGTGTAGATATCTCCATCTTAAAACAGATGGCAGTGCAGATATTTATATGTTCATGCAGATGGCGGTGTATATATTTCCATGTTCATACAGATGGCGGTGTAGATATTTCCATGTTCATACAGATGACGCTGTAGATATTTCCATGTTCATACAGATGGCTGTGTAGATATTTCCATGTTCATACCGATGGTGGTGTAGATATTTCCATGTTCATACTGATGGTGCTGTAGCTATTTCCATGTTTATACAGATGGCAGTGTAGATATTTCCATGTTTACAGATTTAGTGGTGTAGATATTTCCATGTTTATAGAGTTAGTGGTGTAGATATTTGCATGTTTATACAGATAGCGGTGTAGATATTTCCGTGTTCATACAGATGGCGGTGTAGATATTTCCATGTTTATAGAGATAGTGGTGTAGATATTTCCACATTTATACCGATTGCGGTGTAGATATTTCCATGTTTAAAGAGATGGCGGTGTAGATATTTCCGTGTTTATACAGATAGCGGTGAAGGAATTTCCATGTTTATACAGATAGCAGTGTATATATTTCCATGTTTATACAGATAGCGGTGTTGATATTTCCATGTTTATACAGATGGCAGTGTAGATAAATCCATGTTTATAGATATAGCGGTGTACATATTTCCATGTTTATACAGATAGCGGCGTAGATATTTCCATGTTTTTGCAGATAGCGGTGTAGATATTTCCATGTTTATACAGAGAGCACTGTAGATATTTAGATGTTTATAGAGATAGCGGTGTAGATATTTCCCTGTTTTACAGATAGCAATGTAGATATTTCCATGTTTATACAGATAGCGGTGCAGATATTTCCATGTTTATAGACATAGCAGTGTAGTTATTTCCAAGTTTATACAGATAACCGTGTATATATTTCCATGTTTATACAGATAGCAGTGTAGATATTTCTGTGTTTATACAGATAGCGGAGTTCGTATTTCCATGTTTACCCAGATAGCGGCGTAGACATTTCCATGTTTACACAGATAGAATTGTAGATATATCCATGTTTATAGAGATGGCCGTGTAGACATTTCCATGTTTATACAGATAGTGGTGAAGATTTTTCCATGTTTATACAGATAGCAGTGTAGATATATCCATCTTTATATGGTTGGCGGTGTAGATATTTCCATGTTCATACAGATGTCGTTGTAGATATTTCCATGTTTATAGAGATGGCGATCTAGATATTTCCATGTTTACAGAGATAGCAGTGTACTTATTTACATGTTTATAGAGATAGCGGTGTGGATACTTCCATGTTTATACAGATAATGGTGTAGATATTTCCATGTTTATACAGATCGCGGTGTAGATATTTCCATGTTTATGCAGATAGCGGTGTAAATATTTTCATGTTTATACAGATAGCGGTGTAGATATTTCCATGTTTATACAGATAGCGCTGTAGATATTTCCATCTTTATACAGATGGCGGTGTAGATATTCCCATGTTTGTACAGAAGGCCGTGTAGATATTTCCATGCTTATACAGATGGCAGTGTAGATATTTCCATGTTTATAGAGATGAAGGTCTAGATATTTCCATGTTTATACAGATAGCGGGGTAGATATTTCCATGTTCAAATGGATAGCGGTGTAGATATTTCCATGTTCATACAGATAGCAGTGTAGATATTTCCATGTTCATACAGATAGCGGTGTAGATTTTTCCATTTTCATACAGGTGGCAGTACACATATTTCCAGGTTCATACAGATGGCGGTGAAGATATTTCCATGTTGATACAGAAGGCGGTGTATATATTTCCATGTTGATACAGATGGCGGTGTAGATAATTCCATGTTCTTACAGATGGCGGTGTAGATATTTACATGTTTATACAGATAGCTTTGAAGATATTTGCATGTTTATTCAAAGAGCAGTGTAGTCATTTCCAAGTTTTTACCGATAGCGGTGTAGATATTTCCATGTTTATAGAGATAGCAGTCTAGTTATTTCCATGTTTAAGCAGATAACAGTGTAGATATTTCCATGTTTATGCAGATAGAGGTGTAGATATTTCTGTGTTTATACAGATAACATTGTAGATATTTCCATGATCATACAGATGGTGGTGTAAATAATTCCATTTTGATACAGATGGCGGTGTAGGTATTTCCATGTTTATACAGATGGCGGTGTAGATATTTCCATGTTTATACAGATGGCGGTGTAGATATTTCCATGTTTACAGAGATAGCGGTGTAGATATTTCCATGTTTACACAGATAGCGGTGTAGATATTTCCATGTTTATGCAGATAGCAGTGTAGATATTTCCATGTTTATTCAGATAGCGGTGTAGATATTTCCATGTTTATATAGATAGCGGTGAAGATATTTCCCTGTTTTACAGATAGCAGTGTAGATATTTCCATGTTCATACAGATAGACGTGCAGATTTTTCCATGCTCCTACAGATGTCGGTGAAGATATTTCCATGTTGATACAGATGGCGGTGTATATATTTCCATGTTGATACAGATGGCGGTGTAGATAATTCCATCTTCTTACAGATGGCTGTGTAGTTATTTCCATGTTCATGCAGATGGCGGTGTAGATATTTCCATGTTTATACAGATAGCGGTGTATATATTTAAATGTTCAAACAGATAGAGGTGTAGATATTTCCATGTATACAGAGATGGCGGTGTAGATATTTCCTTCTTTATAGAGATATTGTTGTAGGTATTTCCATGTTTATACAGATAGCGGAGTAGATATTGCCATGCTTCTACAGACAGCGGTGTAGATAGTTCCATGTTTATACAGATGGCAGTGTGGATATTTCCACGTTTATAGATATAGCGGGGTAGATATTTCAGTGTTTATAGAGATAGCGGAGTAGATATTTCCATGTTTTTACAGATAGCGGTGCAGATATTTCCATGTTTATACAGAGAGCAATGTAGATATTTCCATGTTAATAGAGATAGCGGTGTCAATATTTCCATGTTTACACAGATAGCAGTGAACATATTTACAAGTTTATACAGATAGCGGTGTAGATATTTCCATCTTTATACAGATACCGGTGTAGATATTTCCATGTTTATACAGATAGCGTTATAGATATTTCCATGTTTGTAGAGATAGCAGGGTATTTATTTCCATGTTCATACAGATAGCGGTGTAGATATTTCCATGTTCATACCGATAGCGGTGCTGATATTTCCATGTTTATACAGGTAGCGGTGTAGATATTTCCATGTTTATACAGATAGCGGTGTAGATATTTCCATGTTTATACAGATAGCGGTGTAGATATTTCCATGTTTATACAGACAGCGGTGTAGTTATCTCCTTCTTAATACAGATGGCGGTGTAGATATTTCCATGTTTATACAGGTAGCGGTGTAGATATTTCCAAGTTTATACAGATAGCGGTGAAGATCTATGCATGTTTACACAGATAGCGGTGTAGATATTTCCATGTTTATACAGACAGCGGTGTAGTTATCTCCTTCTTAATACAGATGGCGGTGTAGATATTTCCATGTTTATACAGACAGCGGTGTAGTTATCTCCTTCTTAATACAGATGGCGGTGTAGATATTTCCATGTTTATAGAGATAGCGGTGTAGTTATTTCCACGTGTAAAGAGATAGCTGTGTAGATATTTCCATGTTCCTACAGATAGCTGTGTAGATATTTCCATGTTCAAACAGATAGCGGTGTATGTATTTCCATGTTCATACAGTTAGCGGTGTATATATTTCCATTTTCAAGCAGATAGCGGTGTATATACTTCCATGTTCAAACAGTTAGCGGTGTAGATATTTCCATGTTCATAAAGATAGCGGTGTAGATATTTCCATGTTTATACAGATAGCGGTGAAAATGTAGGCATGTTTACACACATAGCGGTGTAGATATTTCCATGTTCATAGAGATAGCGGTGTAGATATTTCCATGTTTATACAGATAGCGGTGAAGATGTATGCATGTTTACACAGATAGCGGTGTAGATATTTCCATGTTCATACAGATAGCGGTGTAGATATTTCCATGTTCATCCAGATGGCTGTGTAGATATATCCATGTTCATACAGATGGCGGTGAAGATATTTCCATGTTCATACAGATAGCGGTGTAGATATTTCCATGTTCATACAGATAGCGGTGTAGATATTTCCATGTTCATACAGACAGCGGTGTTGATATTTCCATGTTCATCCAGATGGCTGTGTAGATATATCTATGTTCATACAGATGGTGGTGAAGATATTTCCATGTTCATACAGATATCGGTGTAGATAGTTCCATGTTCATACAGATAGTGGTGAAGTTATTTCCATGTTCATACAGATAGCGGTGCTGATATTTCCATGTTTATACAGGTAGCGGTGTAGATATTTCCATGTTTATAGAGATAGCGGTTTAGATATTTCCATGTTTATACAGATAGCGGTGTAGATATATCCATGTTTATAGAGATAGCGGTGTAGATATCTCCTTCTTAATACAGATGGCCGTGTGCATATTTATATGTTCATACAGATGGCGGTGCGGATATTTCCATGTTCATACAGATGGTGGTGTAGATATTTCCATGTTCATACAGATAGCGGTGTAGTTATTTCCATGTGTAAAGAGATAGCTGTGTAGATATTTCCATGTATATGCAGATAGCTGTGTAGATATTTCCATTTTCATGCACATAGCGGTGTAGATAATTCCATGTTCAAACAGATAGCGGTGAAGATATTTCCATGTTCATACAGATAGCGGTGTAGATATTTCCATGTTTATACAGACAGCGGTGAAGTTGTATGCATGTTTACACAGATAGCGGTGTAGATATTTCCATGTTTATAAAGATAGCGGTGAAGATGTATGCATGTTTACACAGATAGCTGTGTAGATATTTCCATGTTCATACAGATAGCGGTGTAGATATTTCCATGTTCATCCAGATGGCTGTGTAGATATATCCATGTTCATACAGATGGCGGTGAAGATATTTCCATGTTCATACAGATAGCGGTGTAGATATTTCCATGTTCATACAGATAGCGGTGTAGATATTTCCATGTATATGCAGATAGCTGTGTAGATATTTCCATTTTCATGCAGATAGTGGTGTAGATATTTCCATGTTCAAACAGATAGCGGTGTAGATATTTCCATGTTCATTCACATAGCGGTGTAGATATTTCCATGTTTATACAGATAGCGGTGAAGATGTATGCATGTTTACACAGATAGCGGTGTAGATATTTCCATGTTCATACAGATAGCGGTGTAGATATTTCCATGTTCATCCAGATGGCTGTGTAGATATATCCATGTTCATACAGACGTCGGTGAAGATATTTCCATGTTCATACAGATAGCGGTGTAGATATTTCCACGTTCATACAGATAGCGGTGTAGATATTTCCATGTTCATACAGATAGCGGTGTATGTACTTCCATGTTCATACAGATAGCGCTGTAGATATTTCCATTTTCATGCACATAGCGGTGTATACATTTCCCTGTTCAAACAGTTAGCGGTGTAGATATTTCCATGTTCATACAGATAGCGGTGCAGATATTTCCATGTTTATACAGATAGCGGTGAAGATGTATGCATGTTTACACACATAGCGGTGTAGATATTTCCATGTTCATCCAGATGGCTGTGTAGATATATCCATGTTCATACAGATGGCGGTGAAGATATTTCCATGTTCATAGAGATAGCGGTGTAGATATTTCCATGTTCATACAGATAGCGGTGTAGATATTTCCATGTATATGCAGATAGCTGTGTAGATATTTCCATTTTCATGCAGATATTGGTGGAGATAATTCCATGTTCAAACAGATAGCGGTGTAGATATTTCCATGTTCATTCACATAGCGGTGGAGATATTTCCATGTTTATACAGATAGCGGTGAAGATGTTTGCATGTTTACACAGATAGCTGTGTAGATATTTCCATGTTCATACAGATAGCGGTGTAGATATTTCCATGTTCATCCAGATGGCTGTGTAGACATATCCATGTTCATACAGATGGCGGTGAAGATATTTCCATGTTCATACAGATAGCGGTGTAGATATTTCCATGTTAATACAGATGGCTGTGTAGATATATCCATGTTCATACAGATGGCGGTGTAGATATTTCCCTGTTCATACTGATAGAGGTGTAGATATTTCCATGTTCATCCAGATGGCTGTGTAGATATATCCATGTTCATACATACAGATGGAAGAGATGATATTTCCATGTTCATACAGATAGAGGTGTAAATATTTCCATGTTCATACACATAGCGGTGTAGATATTTCCATGTTCAGCCAGATGGCTGTGTAGATATATCCGTGTTCATACAGATGGCGGAGAAGGTATTTCCATGTTCATACTGATAGCGGTGTAGATATTTCCATGTCCATACAGATAGCGGTGTAGATATTTCCAAGTTCATACAGATGGCGGTGAAGATATTTCCATGTTCATACAGATAGCGGTGTAGATATTTCCATGTTCATACAGATAGCGGTGTAGATATTTCCATGTTCATACAGATAGCGGTGTATGTATTTCCATGTTCATACAGATAGCATTGTAGATATTTCCATGTTCATCCAGATGGCTGTGTAGATATTTCCATCTTCATGCAGATAGCGGTGTAGATATTTCCATGTTCATACAGATAGCGGTGTAGGTATTTCCATATTCATCCAGATGGCTGTGTAGATATATCCATGTTCATACAGATGGCGATGAAGATATTTCCATGTTCATACAGATAGCGGTGTAGATATTTCCATGTTCATACCGATAGCCGTGTGGATATTGCCATGTTCATACCGATAGCGGTGCTGATACTTCCATGTTTATACAGGTAGCGGTGTACATATTTCCGTGTTTATACAGATAGCATTGTAGATATTTCCATGTTCATACAGATAGCGGTGTAGATATTTCCATCTTTATACAGATAGCGGTGTAGATATCTCCTTCTTAATACAGATGGCTGCGTAGACATTTATATGTTCATACAGATGGCGGTGCAGATATTTCCATGTTCATACAGATGGCGGTGTAGATATTTCCATGTTTATAGAGATAGCGGTGTAGTTATTTCCAAGTGTAAAGAGATAGCTGTGTAGATATTTCCATATATATGCAGATAGCTGTGTAGATATTTCCATTTTCATGCAGATAGAGGTGTAGATATTTCCATGTTCAAACAGATAGCTCTGTAGATATTTCCATGTTCATACAGATAGCGGTGTAGATATTTCCATGTTTATACAGATGGCTGTGTAGATATATCCATGTTCATACAGATGGCGGTGTAGATATTTCCATGTTCATACTGATAGCGGTGTAGATATTTCCATGTTCATCCAGATGGCTATGTAGATATATCCATGTTCATACATACAGATGGAAGAGATGATATTTCCATGTTCATACAGATAGAGGTGTAAATATTTCCATGTTCATACAGATAGCGGTGTAGATATTTCCATGTTCAGCCAGATGGCTTTGTAGATATATCCGTGTTCATACAGATGGCGGAGAAGGTATTTCCATGTTCATACAGATAGCGGTGTAGATATTTCCATGTTCATACAGATAGCGGTGTAGATATTTCCATGTTCATACAGATAGCGGTGTATGTACTTCCATGTTCATACAGATAGCGCTGTAGATATTTCCATTTTCATGCACATAGCGGTGTATACATTTCCCTGTTCAAACAGTTAGCGGTGTAGATATTTCCATGTTCATACAGATAGCGGTGCAGATATTTCCATGTTTATACAGATAGCGGTGAAGATATATGCATGTTTACACACATAGCGGTGTAGATATTTCCATGTTCATCCAGATGGCTGTGTAGATATATCCATGTTCATACAGATGGCGGTGAAGATATTTCCATGTTCATAGAGATAGCGGTGTAGATATTTCCATGTTCATACAGATAGCGGTGTAGATATTTCCATGTATATGCAGATAGCTGTGTAGATATTTCCATTTTCATGCACATAGCGGTGTAGATATTTCCATGTTCAAACAGATAGCGGTGAAGATATTTCCATGTTCATACAGATAGCGGTGTAGATATTTCCATGTTTATACAGACAGCGGTGAAGTTGTATGCATGTTTACACAGATAGCGGTGTAGATATTTCCATGTTTATAAAGATAGCGGTGAAGATGTATGCATGTTTACACAGATAGCTGTGTAGATATTTCCATGTTCATACAGATAGCGGTGTAGATATTTCCATGTTCATCCAGATGGCTGTGTAGATATATCCATGTTCATACAGATGGCGGTGAAGATATTTCCATGTTCATACAGATAGCGGTGTAGATATTTCCATGTTCATACAGATAGCGGTGTAGATATTTCCATGTTCATACAGAGAGCGGTGTATGTATTTGCATCTTCATACACATAGCGGTGTAGATATTTCCATTTTCATGCACATAGCGGTGTATACATTTACCTGTTCAAACAGTTAGCGGTGTAGATATTTCCATGATCATACAGATAGCGGTGCAGATATTTCCATGTTTATAGAGATAGCGGTGAAGATGTATGCATGTTTACACACATAGCGGTGTAGATATTTCCATGTTCATCCAGATGGCTGTGTAGATATATCCATGTTCATACAGATGGCGGTGAAGTTATTTCCATGTTCATACAGATAGCGGTGTAGATATTTCCATGTTCATACAGATAGCGGTGTAGATATTTCCATGTATATGCAGATAGCTGTGTAGATATTTCCATTTTCATGCAGATAGTGGTGTAGATATTTCCATGTTCAAACAGATAGCGGTGTAGATATTTCCATGTTCATTCACATAGCGGTGTAGATATTTCCATGTTTATACAGATAGCGGTGAAGATGTATGCATGTTTACACAGATAGCGGTGTAGATATTTCCATGTTCATACAGATAGCGGTGTAGATATTTCCATGTTCATCCAGATGGCTGTGTAGATATATCCATGTTCATACAGATGGCGGTGAAGATATTTCCATGTTCATACAGATAGCGGTGTAGATATTTCCACGTTCATACAGATAGCGGTGTAGATATTTCCATGTTCATACAGATAGCGGTGTATGTACTTCCATGTTCATACAGATAGCGCTGTAGATATTTCCAATTTCATGCACATAGCGGTGTATACATTTCCCTGTTCAAACAGTTAGCGGTGTAGATATTTCCATGTTCATACAGATAGCGGTGCAGATATTTCCATGTTTATACAGATAGCGGTGAAGATGTATGCATGTTTACACACATAGCGGTGTAGATATTTCCATGTTCATCCAGATGGCTGTGTAGATATATCCATGTTCATACAGATGGCGGTGAAGATATTTCCATGTTCATAGAGATAGCGGTGTAGATATTTCCATGTTCATACAGATAGCGGTGTAGATATTTCCATGTATATGCAGATAGCTGTGTAGATATTTCCATTTTCATGCAGATAGTGGTGGAGATATTTCCATGTTCAAACAGATAGCGGTGTAGATAATTCCATGTTCATTCACATAGCGGTGTAGATATTTCCATGTTTATACAGATAGCGGTGAAGATGTTTGCATGTTTACACAGATAGCTGTGTAGATATTTCCATGTTCATACAGATAGCGGTGTAGATATTTCCATGTTCATCCAGATGGCTGTGTAGACATATCCATGTTCATACAGATGGCGGTGAAGATATTTCCATGTTCATACAGATAGCGGTGTAGATATTTCCATGTTAATACAGATGGCTGTGTAGATATATCCATGTTCATACAGATGGCGGTGTAGATATTTCCCTGTTCATACTGATAGCGGTGTAGATATTTCCATGTTCATCCAGATGGCTGTGTAGATATATCCATGTTCATACATACAGATGGAAGAGATGATATTTCCATGTTCATACAGATAGAGGTGTAAATATTTCCATGTTCATACACATAGCGGTGTAGATATTTCCATGTTCAGCCAGATGGCTGTGTAGATATATCCGTGTTCATACAGATGGCGGAGAAGGTATTTCCATGTTCATACTGATAGCGGTGTAGATATTTCCATGTCCATACAGATAGCGGTGTAGATATTTCCATGTTCATACAGATGGCGGTGAAGATATTTCCATGTTCATACAGATAGCGGTGTAGATATTTCCATGTTCATACAGATAGCGGTGTAGATATTTCCATGTTCATACAGATAGCGGTGTATGTATTTCCATGTTCATACAGATAGCATTGTAGATATTTCCATGTTCATCCAGATGGCTGTGTAGATATTTCCATCTTCATGCAGATAGCGGTGTAGATATTTCCATGTTCATACAGATAGCGGTGTAGGTATTTCCATATTCATCCAGATGGCTGTGTAGATATATCCATGTTCATACAGATGGCGATGAAGATATTTCCATGTTCATACAGATAGCGGTGTAGATATTTCCATGTTCATACCGATAGCCGTGTGGATATTGCCATGTTCATACCGATAGCGGTGCTGATACTTCCATGTTTATACACGTAGCGGTGTACATATTTCCGTGTTTATACAGATAGCATTGTAGATATTTCCATGTTCATACAGATAGCGGTGTAGATATTTCCATCTTTATACAGATAGCGGTGTAGATATCTACTTCTTAATACAGATGGCTGTGTAGACATTTATATGTTCATACAGATGGCGGTGCAGATATTTCCATGTTCATACAGATGGCGGTGTAGATATTTCCATGTTTATAGAGATAGCGGTGTAGTTATTTCCAAGTGTAAAGAGATAGCTGTGTAGATATTTCCATATATATGCAGATAGCTGTGTAGATATTTCCATTTTCATGCAGATAGCGGTGTAGTTATTTCCATGTTCAAACAGATAGCTCTGTAGATATTTCCATGTTCATACAGATAGCGGTGTAGATATTTCCATGTTTATACAGATGGCTGTGTAGATATATCCATGTTCATACAGATGGCGGTGTAGATATTTCCATGTTCATACTGATAGCGGTGTAGATATTTCCATGTTCATCCAGATGGCTATGTAGATATATCCATGTTCATACATACAGATGGAAGAGATGATATTTCCATGTTCATACAGATAGAGGTGTAAATATTTCCACGTTCATACAGATAGCGGTGTAGATATTTCCATGTTCAGCCAGATGGCTGTGTAGATATATCCGTGTTCATACAGATGGCGGAGAAGGTATTTCCATGTTCATACAGATAGCGGTGTAGATATTTCCATGTTCATACAGATAGCGGTGTAGATATTTCCATGTTCATACAGATAGCGGTGTAGATATTTCCATGTTCGTACAGATAGTGGTGTAGATATTTCCATGTTCATCCAGATGGCTGTGTAGATATATCCATGTTCATACAGATGGCTGTGAAGATATTTCCATGTTCATACAGATAGCGGTGTAGATATTTCCATGTTCATACAGATAGCGGTGTAGATATTGCCATGTTCAAACCAATAGCGGTGCTGATACTTCCATGTTTATACAGGTAGCTGTGTACATATTTCCATGTTTATACAGATAGCGGTGTAGATATTTCCATGTTTATACAGATAGCGGTGTAGATATATCCATGTTTATAGAGATAGCGGTGTAGATATCTCCTTCTTAATACAGATGGCCGTGTGGATATTTATATGTTCATACAGATGGCGGTGCGGATATTTCCATGTTCATACAGATGGTGGTGTAGATATTTCCATGTTCATACAGATAGCGGTGTAGTTATTTCCATGTGTAAAGAGATAGCTGTGTAGATATTTCCATGTATATGCAGATAGCTGTGTAGATATTTCCATTTTCATGCACATAGCGGTGTAGATATTTCCATGTTCAAACGGATAGCGGTGTAGATATTTCCATGTTCATACAGATAGCGGTGTAGATATTTCCATGTTTATACATACAGCGGTGAAGATGTATGCATGTTTACACAGATAGCGGTGTAGATATTTCCATGTTTATACAGATAGCGGTGAAGATGTATGCATGTTTGCACAGATAGCGGTGTAGATATTTCAATGTTCATACAGATAGCGGTGTAGATATTTCCATGTTCATCCAGATGGCTGTGTAGATATATCCATGTTCATACAGATGGCGGTGAAGATATTTCCATGTTCATAGAGATAGCGGTGTAGATATTTCCATGTTCATACAGATAGCGGTGTAGATATTTCCATGTTCATACAGAGAGCGGTGTATGTATTTCCATCTTCATACAGATAGCGGTGTAGATATTTCCATTTTCCTGCACATAGCGGTGTATACATTTACCTGTTCAAACAGTTAGCGGTGTAGATATTTCCATGATCATACAGATAGCGGTGCACATATTTCCATGTTTATAGAGATAGCGGTGAAGATGTATGCATGTTTACACACATAGCGGTGTAGATATTTCCATGTTCATCCAGATGGCTGTGTAGATATATCCATGTTCATACAGATGGCGGTGAAGATATTTCCATGTTCATACAGATAGCGGTGTAGATATTTCCATGTTGATACAGATAGCGGTGTAGATATTTCCATGTATATGCAGATAGCTGTGTAGATATTTCCATTTTCATGCAGATAGTGGTGTAGATATTTCCATGTTCAAACAGATAGCGGTGTAGATATTTCCATGTTCATTCACATAGCGGTGTAGATATTTCCATGTTTATACAGATAGCGGTGAAGATGTATGCATGTTTACACAGATAGCGGTGAAGATATATGCATGTTTACACAGATAGCGGTGTAGATATTTCCATGTTCATACAGATAGCGGTGTAGATATTTCCATGTTCATCCAGATGGCTGTGTAGATATATCCATGTTCATACAGATGGCGGTGAAGATATTTCCATGTTCATACAGATAGCGGTGTAGATATTTCCACGTTCATACAGATTGCGGTGTAGATATTTCCATGTTCATACAGATAGCGGTGTATATACTTCCATGTTCATTCAGATAGCGCTGTAGATATTTCCATTTTCATGCACATAGCGGTGTATACATTTCCCTGTTCAAACAGTTAGCGGTGTAGATATTTCCATGTTCATACAGATAGCGGTGCAGATATTTCCATGTTTATACAGATAGCGGTGAAGATGTATGCATGTTTACACACATAGCGGTGTAGATATTTCCATGTTCATCCAGATGGCTCTGTAGATATATCCATGTTCATACAGATGGCGGTGAAGATATTTCCATGTTCATACAGATAGCGGTGTAGATATTTCCATGTTCATACAGATAGCGGTGTAGATATTTCCATGTATATGCAGATAGCTGTGTAGATATTTCCATTTTCATGCAGATAGTGGTGTAGATATTTCCATGTTCAAACAGATAGCGGTGTAGATATCTCCATGTTCATTCACATAGCGGTGTAGATATTTCCATGTTTATACAGATAGCGGTGAAGTTGTATGCATGTTTACATAGATAGCTGTGTAGATATTTCCATGTTCGTACTGATAGCGGTGTAGATATTTCCATGTTCATCCAGATGGCTGTGTAGACATATCCATGTTCATACAGATGGCGGTGAAGATATTTCCATGTTCATACACATAGCGGTGTAGATATTTCCATGTTCATACAGATAGCGGTGTAGATATTTCCATGTTAATACAGATGGCTGTGTAGATATATCCATGTTCATATAGATGGCGGTGAAGATATTTCCATGTTCATACAGATGGCGGTGTAGATATTTCCATGTTCATTCCGATTGCGGTGCTGATATTTCCATGTTTATACAGGTAGCGGTGTAGTTATTTCCAAGTTTATACAGATAGCGGTGTAGATATTTCCATGTTTATACAGATAGCGGTGTAGATATTTCCATGTTTATACAGATAGCGGTGTAGATATCTCCATCTTAATGCAGATGGCGGTGTAGATATTTATATGTTCATACAGATGGCGGTGCAGATATTTCCATGTTCATACTAATGGCGGTGTAGATACTTCCATATTCATACAGATAGCGGTGTAGTTATTTCCATGAGTAAAGAGATAGCTGTGTAGATATTTCCATGTATATGTAGATAGCAGTGCAGATATTTCCATTTTCATGCAGATAGCGGTGTAGATATTTCCATGTTCATCCAGATGGCTGTGTAGATGTATCCATGTTCATACAGATGGCGGTGAAGATATTTCCATGTTCATACAGATAGCGGTGTAGATATTTCCATGTTCATAGAGATAGCGGTGTAGATACTTCCATGTTCATACCGATAGCAGTGCTGATACTTCCATGTTTATACAGGTATCGGTGTACATATTTCCGTGGTTATAAAGATGGCTGTGTAGATATATCCATGTTCATACAGATGGCGGTGTAGATATTTCCATATTCATACAGATAGCGGTTTAGATATTTCCATGTTTATACAGATAGCGGTGAAGATGTATGCATGTTTACACAGATAGCTGTGTTGATATTTCCATGTTCATACATATAGTGGTGTAGATATTTCCATGTTCATCCAGATGGCTGTGTAGTCATATCCATGTTCATTCAGATGGCGGTGAAGTTATTTCCATGTTGATACAGATAGCGGTGTAGACATTTCCATGATCATACAGATAGCGGTGTAGATATTTCCATGTTCATACAGATGGCTGTGTAGATATATCCATGTTCATACAGATGGCGGTGAAGATATTTCCATGTTCATAGAGATGGCGGTGTAGATATTTCCATATTCATTCCGATAGCGGTGCTGATATTTCCATGTTTATACAGGTAGCGGAGTAGATATTTCCATGTTTATACAGATAGCGGTGTAGATATTTCCATGTTTATACACATAGCGGTGTAGATATTTCCATTTTTATACAGATAGCGGTGTAGATATCTCCATCTTAATACAGATGGCGGTGTAGATATTTATATGTTCATACAGAAGGCGGTGCAGATATTTCCATGTTCATACAGATGGCGGTGTAGTTATTTCCAAATTCATACAGATAGCGGTGTAGTTATTTCCATGTGTAAAGAGATAGCTGTGTAGATATTTCCATGTATATGCAGATAGCTGTGTAGATATTTCCATTTTCATGCAGATAGCGGTGTATATATTTCCCTGTTCAAACAGTTAGCGGTGTAGATATTTCCATGTTCATAAAGATAGCTGTGTAGATATTTCCATGTTTATACAGATAGCGGTGAAGGTGTATGCATGTTTACACAGATAGCATTGTAGATATTTCCATGTTTATACGGATAGCGGTGAAGATGTATGCATGTTTACACAGATAGCGGTGTAGATATTTCCATGTTCATACTGATAGCGGTGTAGATAATTCCATGTTCATCCAGATGTCTGTGTAGATATATCCATGTTCATACAGATGGTGGTGAATATATTTCCATGTTCATACAGATAGAGGTGTAGTTATTTCCATGTGTAAAGAGATAGCTGTGTAGATATTTCCATGTATATGCAGATAGCTGTGTAGATATTTCCATTTTCATGCACATAGCGGTGTAGATAATTCCATGTTCATAGAGATAGCGGTGAAGATATTTCCATGTTCATACAGATAGCGGTGTAGATATTTCCATGTTTATACAGACAGCGGTGAAGTTGTATGCATGTTTACACAGATAGCGGTGTAGATATTTCCATGTTTATAAAGATAGCGGTGAAGATGTATGCATGTTTACACAGATAGCTGTGTAGATATTTCCATGTTCATACAGATAGCGGTGTAGATATTTCCATGTTCATCCAGATGGCTGTGTAGATATATCCATGTTCATACGGATGGCGGTGAAGATATTTCCATGTTCATACAGATAGCGGTGTAGATATTTCCATGTTCATACAGATAGCGGTGTAGATATTTCCATGTTCATACAGAGAGCGGTGTATGTATTTGCATCTTCATACACATAGCGGTGTAGATATTTCCATTTTCATGCACATAGCGGTGTATACATTTACCTGTTCAAACAGTTAGCGGTGTAGATATTTCCATGATCATACAGATAGCGGTGCAGATATTTCCATGTTTATAGAGATAGCGGTGAAGATGTATGCATGTTTACACACATAGCGGTGTAGATATTTCCATGTTCATCCAGATGGCTGTGTAGATATATCCATGTTCATACAGATGGCGGTGAAGTTATTTCCATGTTCATACAGATAGCGGTGTAGATATTTCCATGTTCATACAGATAGCGGTGTAGATATTTCCATGTATATGCAGATAGCTGTGTAGATATTTCCATTTTCATGCAGATAGTGGTGTAGATATTTCCATGTTCAAACAGATAGCGGTGTAGATATTTCCATGTTCATTCACATAGCGGTGTAGATATTTCCATGTTTATACAGATAGCGGTGAAGATGTATGCATGTTTACACAGATAGCGGTGTAGATATTTCCATGTTCATACAGATAGCGGTGTAGATATTTCCATGTTCATCCAGATGGCTGTGTAGATATATCCATGTTCATAGAGATGGCGGTGAAGATATTTCCATGTTCATACAGATAGCGGTGTAGATATTTCCACGTTCATACAGATAGCGGTGTAGATATTTCCATGTTCATACAGATAGCGGTGTATGTACTTCCATGTTCATACAGATAGCGCTGTAGATATTTCCAATTTAATGCACTTAGCGGTGTATACATTTCCCTGTTCAAACAGTTAGCGGTGTAGATATTTCCATGTTCATACAGATAGCGGTGCAGATATTTCCATGTTTATACAGATAGCGGTGAAGATGTATGCATGTTTACACACATAGCGGTGTAGATATTTCCATGTTCATCCAGATGGCTGTGTAGATATATCCATGTTCATACAGATGGCGGTGAAGATATTTCCATGTTCATAGAGATAGCGGTGTAGATATTTCCATGTTCATACAGAGAGCGGTGTAGATATTTCCATGTATATGCAGATAGCTGTGTAGATATTTCCATTTTCATGCAGATAGTGGTGGAGATATTTCCATGTTCAAACAGATAGCGGTGTAGATATTTCCATGTTCATTCACATAGCGGTGTAGATATTTCCATGTTCATACAGATAGCGGTGAAGATGTTTGCATGTTTACACAGATAGCTGTGTAGATATTTCCATGTTCATACAGATAGCGGTGTAGATATTTCCATGTTCATCCAGATGGCTGTGTAGACATATCCATGTTCATACAGATGGCGGTGAAGATATTTCCATGTTCATACAGATAGCGGTGTAGATATTTCCATGTTAATACAGATGGCTGTGTAGATATATCCATGTTCATACAGATGGCGGTGTAGATATTTCCCTGTTCATACTGATAGCGGTGTAGATATTTCCATGTTCATCCAGATGGCTGTGTAGTTATATCCATGTTCATACATACAGATGGAAGAGATGATATTTCCATGTTCATACAGATAGAGGTGTAAATATTTCCATGTTCATACACATAGCGGTGTAGATATTTCCATGTTCAGCCAGATGGCTGTGTAGATATATCCGTGTTCATACAGATGGCGGAGAAGGTATTTCCATGTTCATACTGATAGCGGTGTAGATATTTCCATGTCCATACAGATAGCGGTGTAGATATTTCCATGTTCATACAGATGGCGGTGAAGATATTTCCATGTTCATACAGATAGCGGTGTAGATATTTCCATGTTCATACAGATAGCGGTGTAGATATTTCCATGTTCATACAGATAGCGGTGTATGTATTTCCATGTTCATACAGATAGCATTGTAGATATTTCCATGTTCATCCAGATGGCTGTGTAGATATTTCCATCTTCATGCAGATAGCGGTGTAGATATTTCCATGTTCATACAGATAGCGGTGTAGGTATTTCCATATTCATCCAGATGGCTGTGTAGGTATATCCATGTTCATACAGATGGCGATGAAGATATTTCCATGTTCATTCAGATAGCGGTGTAGATATTTCCATGTTCATACCGATAGCCGTGTGGATATTGCCATGTTCATACCGATAGCGGTGCTGATACTTCCATGTTTATACAGGTAGCGGTGTACATATTTCCGTGTTTATACAGATAGCATTGTAGATTTTCCATGTTCATACAGATAGCGGTGTAGATATTTCCATCTTTATACAGATAGCGGTGTAGATATCTCCTTCTTAATACAGATGGCTGTGTAGACATTTATATGTTCATACAGATGGCGGTGCAGATATTTCCATGTTCATACAGATGGCGGTGTAGATATTTCCATGTTTATAGAGATAGCGGTGTAGTTATTTCCAAGTGTAAAGAGATAGCTGTGTAGATATTTCCATATATATGCAGATAGCTGTGTAGATATTTCCATTTTCATGCAGATAGCGGTGTAGATATTTCCATGTTCAAACAGATAGCTCTGTAGATATTTCCATGTTCATACTGATAGCGGTGTAGATATTTCCATGTTTATACTGATGGCTGTGTAGATATATCCATGTTCATACAGATGGCGGTGTAGATATTTCCATGTTCATACTGATAGCGGTGTAGATATTTCCATGTTCATCCAGATGGCTATGTAGATATATCCATGTTCATACATACAGATGGAAGAGATGATATTTCCATGTTCATACAGATAGAGGTGTAAATATTTCCATGTTCATACAGATAGCGGTGTAGATATTTCCATGTTCAGCCAGATGGCTGTGTAGATATATCCGTGTTCATACAGATGGCGGAGAAGGTATTTCCATGTTCATACAGATAGCGGTGTAGATATTTCCATGTTCATACAGATAGCGGTGTAGATATTTCCATGTTCATACAGATAGCGGTGTATGTACTTCCATGTTCATACAGATAGCGCTGTAGATATTTCCATTTTCATGCACATAGCGGTGTATACATTTCCCTGTTCAAACAGTTAGCGGTGTAGATATTTCCATGTTCATACAGATAGCGGTGCAGATATTTCCATGTTTATACAGATAGCGGTGAAGATATATGCATGTTTACACACATAGCGGTGTAGATATTTCCATGTTCATCCAGATGGCTGTGTAGATATATCCATGTTCATACAGATGGCGGTGAAGATATTTCCATGTTCATAGAGATAGCGGTGTAGATATTTCCATGTTCATACAGATAGCGGTGTAGATATTTCCATGTATATGCAGATAGCTGTGTAGATATTTCCATTTTCATGCACATAGCGGTGTAGATATTTCCATGTTCAAACAGATAGCGGTGAAGATATTTCCATGTTCATACAGATAGCGGTGTAGATATTTCCATGTTTATACAGACAGCGGTGAAGTTGTATGCATGTTTACACAGATAGCGGTGTAGATATTTCCATGTTTATAAAGATAGCGGTGAAGATGTATGCATGTTTACACAGATAGCTGTGTAGATATTTCCATGTTCATACAGATAGCGGTGTAGATATTTCCATGTTCATCCAGATGGCTGTGTAGATATATCCATGTTCATACAGATGGCGGTGAAGATATTTCCATGTTCATACAGATAGCGGTGTAGATATTTCCATGTTCATACAGATAGCGGTGTAGATATTTCCATGTTCATACAGAGAGCGGTGTATGTATTTGCATCTTCATACACATAGCGGTGTAGATATTTCCATTTTCATGCACATAGAGGTGTATACATTTACCTGTTCAAACAGTTAGCGGTGTAGATATTTCCATGATCATACAGATAGCGGTGCAGATATTTCCATGTTTATAGAGATAGCGGTGAAGATGTATGCATGTTTACACACATAGCGGTGTAGATATTTCCATGTTCATCCAGATGGCTGTGTAGATATATCCATGTTCATACAGATGGCGGTGAAGTTATTTCCATGTTCATACAGATAGCGGTGTAGATATTTCCATGTTCATACAGATAGCGGTGTAGATATTTCCATGTATATGCAGATAGCTGTGTAGATATTTCCATTTTCATGCAGATAGTGGTGTAGATATTTCCATGTTCAAACAGATAGCGGTGTAGATATTTCCATGTTCATTCACATAGCGGTGTAGATATTTCCATGTTTATACAGATAGCGGTGAAGATGTATGCATGTTTACACAGATAGCGGTGTAGATATTTCCATGTTCATACAGATAGCGGTGTAGATATTTCCATGTTCATCCAGATGGCTGTGTAGATATATCCATGTTCATACAGATGGCGGTGAAGATATTTCCATGTTCATACAGATAGCGGTGTAGATATTTCCATGTTCATACAGATAGCGGTGTAGATATTTCCATGTTCATCCAGATGGCTGTGTAGATATATCCATGTTCATACAGATGGCGGTGAAGATATTTCCATGTTCATACAGATAGCGGTGTAGATATTTAGACGTTCATACAGATAGCGGTGTAGATATTTCCATGTTCATACAGATAGCGGTGTATGTACTTCCATGTTCATACAGATAGCGCTGTAGATATTTCCAATTTCATGCACATAGCGGTGTATACATTTCCCTGTTCAAACAGTTAGCGGTGTAGATATTTCCATGTTCATACAGATAGCGGTGCAGATATTTCCATTTTTATACAGATAGCGGTGAAGATGTATGCATGTTTACACACATAGCGGTGTAGATATTTCCATGTTCATCCAGATGGCTGTGTAGATATATCCATGTTCATACAGATGGCGGTGAAGATATTTCCATGTTCATAGAGATAGCGGTGTAGATATTTCCATGTTCATACAGATAGCGGTGTAGATATTTCCATGTATATGCAGATAGCTGTGTAGATATTTCCATTTTCATGCAGATAGTGGTGGAGATATTTCCATGTTCAAACAGATAGCGGTGTAGATATTTCCATGTTCATTCACATAGCGGTGTAGATATTTCCATGTTTATACAGATAGCGGTGAAGATGTTTGCATGTTTACACAGATAGCTGTGTAGATATTTCCATGTTCATACAGATAGCGGTGTAGATATTTCCATGTTCATCCAGATGGCTGTGTAGACATATCCATGTTCATACAGATGGCGGTGAAGATATTTCCATGTTCATACAGATAGCGGTGTAGATATTTCCATGTTAATACAGATGGCTGTGTAGATATATCCATGTTCATACAGATGGCGGTGTAGATATTTCCCTGTTCATACTGATAGCGGTGTAGATATTTCCATGTTCATCCAGATGGCTGTGTAGATATATCCATGTTCATACATACAGATGGAAGAGATGATATTTCCATGTTCATACAGATAGAGGTGTAAATATTTCCATGTTCATACACATAGCGGTGTAGATATTTCCATGTTCAGCCAGATGGCTGTGTAGATATATCCGTGTTCATACAGATGGCGGAGAAGGTATTTCCATGTTCATACAGATAGCGGTGTAGATATTTCCATGTTCATACAGATAGCGGTGTAGATATTTCCATGTTCATACAGATAGCGGTGTAGATATTTCCATGTTCGTACAGATAGTGGTGTAGATATTTCCATGTTCATCCAGATGGCTGTGTAGATATATCCATGTTCATACAGATGGCTGTGAAGATATTTCCATGTTCATACAGATAGCGGTGTAGATATTTCCATGTTCATACAGATAGCGGTGTAGATATTGCCATGTTCAAACCGATAGCGGTGCTGATACTTCCATGTTTATACAGGTAGCTGTGTACATATTTCCATGTTTATACAGATAGCGGTGTAGATATTTCCATGTTTATACAGATAGCGGTGTAGATATATCCATGTTTATAGAGATAGCGGTGTAGATATCTCCTTCTTAATACAGATGGCCGTGTGGATATTTATATGTTCATACAGATGGCGGTGCGGATATTTCCATGTTCATACAGATGGTGGTGTAGATATTTCCATGTTCATACAGATAGCGGTGTAGTTATTTCCATGTGTAAAGAGATAGCTGTGTAGATATTTCCATGTATATGCAGATAGCTGTGTAGATATTTCCATTTTCATGCACATAGCGGTGTAGATATTTCCATGTTCAAACGGATATCGGTGTAGATATTTCCATGTTTATACATACAGCGGTGAAGATGTATGCATGTTTACACAGATAGCGGTGTAGATATTTCCATGTTTATACAGATAGCGGTGAAGATGTATGCATGTTTACACAGATAGCGGTGTAGATATTTCAATGTTCATACAGATAGCGGTGTAGATATTTCCATGTTCATCCAGATGGCTGTGTAGATATATCCATGTTCATACAGATGGCGGTGAAGATATTTCCATGTTCATACAGATAGCGGTGTAGATATTTCCATGTTCATACAGATAGCGGTGTAGATATTTCCATGTTAATACAGAGAGCGGTGTATGTATTTCCATCTTCATACAGATAGCGGTGTAGATATTTCCATTTTCATGCACATAGCGGTGTATACATTTACCTGTTCAAACAGTTAGCGGTGTAGATATTTCCATGATCATACAGATAGCGGTGCAGATATTTCCATGTTTATAGAGATAGCGGTGAAGATGTATGCATGTTTACACACATAGCGGTGTAGATATTTCCATGTTCATCCAGATGGCTGTGTAGATATATCCATGTTCATACAGATGGCGGTGAAGATATTTCCATGTTCATAGAGATAGCGGTGTAGATATTTCCATGTTCATACAGATAGCGGTGTAGATATTTCCATGTATATGCAGATAGCTGTGTAGATATTTCCATTTTCATGCAGATAGTGGTGTAGATATTTCCATGTTCAAACAGATAGCGGTGTAGATATTTCCATGTTCATTCACATAGCGGTGTAGATATTTCCATGTTTATACAGATAGCGGTGAAGATGTATGCATGTTTACACAGATAGCGGTGTAGATATTTCCATGTTCATACAGATAGCGGTGTAGATATTTCCATGTTCATCCAGATGGCTGTGTAGATATATCCATGTTCATACAGATGGCGGTGAAGATATTTCCATGTTCATACAGATAGCGGTGTAGATATTTCCACGTTCATACAGATTGCGGTGTAGATATTTCCATGTTCATACAGATAGCGGTGTATATACTTCCATGTTCATTCAGATAGCGCTGTAGATATTTCCATTTTCATGCACATAGCGGTGAATACATTTCCCTGTTCAAACAGTTAGCGGTGTAGATATTTCCATGTTCATACAGATAGCGGTGCAGATATTTCCATGTTTATACAGATAGCGGTGAAGATGTATGCATGTTTACACACATAGCGGTGTAGATATTTCCATGTTCATCCAGATGGCTCTGTAGATATATCCATGTTCATACAGATGGCGGTGAAGATATTTCCATGTTCATACAGATAGCAGTGTAGATATTTCCATGTTCATACAGATAGCAGTGTAGATATTTCCATGTATATGCAGATAGCTGTGTAGATATTTCCATTTTCATGCAGATAGTGGTGTAGATATTTCCATGTTCAAACAGATAGCGGTGTAGATATCTCCATGTTCATTCACATAGCGGTGTAGATATTTCCATGTTTATACAGATAGCGGTGAAGTTGTATGCATGCTTACATAGATAGCTGTGTAGATATTTCCATGTTCGTACTGATAGCGGTGTAGATATTTCCATGTTCATCCAGATGGCTGTGTAGACATATCCATGTTCATACAGATGGCGGTGAAGATATTTCCATGTTCATACAGATAGCGGTGTAGATATTTCCATGTTCATACAGATAGCGGTGTAGATATTTCCATGTTAATACAGATGGCTGTGTAGATATATCCATGTTCATATAGATGGCGGTGAAGATATTTCCATGTTCATACAGATGGCGGTGTAGATATTTCCATGTTCATTCCGATTGCGGTGCTGATATTTCCATGTTTATACAGGTAGCGGTGTAGTTATTTCCAAGTTTATACAGATAGCGGTGTAGATATTTCCATGTTTATACAGATAGCGGTGTAGATATTTCCATGTTTATACAGATAGCGGTGTAGATATCTCCATCTTAATGCAGATGGCGGTGTAGATATTTATATGTTCATACAGATGGCGGTGCAGATATTTCCATGTTCATACTAATGGCGGTGTAGATACTTCCATATTCATACAGATAGCGGTGTAGTTATTTCCATGTGTAAAGAGATAGCTGTGTAGATATTTCCATGTATATGTAGATAGCAGTGCAGATATTTCCATTTTCATGCAGATAGCGGTGTAGATATTTCCATGTTCATCCAGATGGCTGTGTAGATGTATCCATGTTCATACAGATGGCGGTGAAGATATTTCCATGTTCATACAGATAGCGGTGTAGATATTTCCATGTTCATAGAGATAGCGGTGTAGATACTTCCATGTTCATACCGATAGCAGTGCTGATACTTCCATGTTTATACAGGTATCGGTGTACATATTTCCGTGGTTATAAAGATGGCTGTGTAGATATATCCATGTTCATACAGATGGCGGTGTAGATATTTCCATATTCATACAGATAGCGGTTTAGATATTTCCATGTTTATACAGATAGCGGTGAAGATGTATGCATGTTTACACAGATAGCTGTGTTGATATTTCCATGTTCATACATATAGTGGTGTAGATATTTCCATGTTCATCCAGATGGCTGTGTAGTCATATCCATGTTCATTCAGATGGAGGTGAAGTTATTTCCATGTTGATACAGATAGCGGTGTAGACATTTCCATGATCATACAGATAGCGGTGTAGATATTTCCATGTTCATACAGATGGCTGTGTAGATATATCCATGTTCATACAGATGGCGGTGAAGATATTTCCATGTTCATAGAGATGGCGGTGTAGATATTTCCATATTCATTCCGATAGCGGTGCTGATATTTCCATGTTTATACAGGTAGCGGAGTAGATATTTCCATGTTTATACAGATAGCGGTGTAGATATTTCCATGTTTATACACATAGCGGTGTAGATATTTCCATTTTTATACAGATAGCGGTGTAGATATCTCCATCTTAATACAGATGGCGGTGTAGATATTTATATGTTCATACAGAAGGCGGTGCAGATATTTCCATGTTCATACAGATGGCGGTGTAGTTATTTCCAAATTCATACAGATAGCGGTGTAGTTATTTCCATGTGTAAAGAGATAGCTGTGTAGATATTTCCATGTATATGCAGATAGCTGTGTAGATATTTCCATTTTCATGCAGATAGCGGTGTATATATTTCCCTGTTCAAACAGTTAGCGGTGTAGATATTTCCATGTTCATAAAGATAGCTGTGTAGATATTTCCATGTTTATACAGATAGCGGTGAAGGTGTATGCATGTTTACACAGATAGCATTGTAGATATTTCCATGTTTATACGGATAGCGGTGAAGATGTATGCATGTTTACACAGATAGCGGTGTAGATATTTCCATGTTCATACTGATAGCGGTGTAGATAATTCCATGTTCATCCAGATGTCTGTGTAGATATATCCATGTTCATACAGATGGTGGTGAATATATTTCCATGTTCATACAGATAGAGGTGTAGTTATTTCCATGTGTAAAGAGATAGCTGTGTAGATATTTCCATGTATATGCAGATAGCTGTGTAGATATTTCCATTTTCATGCAGATAGCGGTTTAGATATTTCCATGTTCAAACAGATAGCGGTGTAGATATTTCCATGTTCATAGAGATAGCGGTGTAGATATTTCCATGTTTATACAGATAGCGGTGAAGATGTATGCATGTTTACACAGATAGCGGTGTAGCTATTTCCATGTTCATACAGATAGCGGTGTAGATATTTCCATGTTCATCCAGATGGCTGTGTAGATATATCGATGTTCATACAGATGGCGGTGAAGATATTTCCATGTTCATACAGATAGCGGTGTAGATATTTCCATGTTCATACAGATAGCGGTGTAGATATTTCCATGTTCATACAGACAGCGGTGTTGATATTTCCATGTTCATCCAGATGGCTGTGTAGATATATCTATGTTCATACAGATGGTGGTGAAGATATTTCCATGTTCATACAGATATCGGTGTAGATATTTCCATGTTCATACAGATAGCTGTGAAGTTATTTCCATGTTCATACAGATAGCGGTGCTGATATTTCCATGTTTATACAGGTAGCGGTGTAGATATTTCTATGTTTATACAGATAGCGGTGTAGATATTTCCATGTTTATACAGATAGCGGTGTAGATATATCCATGTTTATAGAGATAGCGGTGTAGATATCTCCTTCTTAATACAGATGGCCGTGTGGATATTTATATGTTCATACAGATGGCGGTGCGGATATTTCCGTGTTCATACAGACGGTGGTGTAGATATTTCCATGTTCATACAGATTGCGGTGTAGTTATTTCCATGTGTAAAGATATAGCTGTGTAGATGTTTCCATGTATATGCAGATAGCTGTGTAGATATTTCCATTTTCATGCACATAGCGGTGTAGATATTTCCATGTTCAAACAGATAGCGGTGTAGATATTTCCATGTTCATACAGATAGCGGTGTAGATATTTCCATGTTTATACAGACAGCGGTGAAGATGTATGCATGTTTACACAGATAGCGGTGTAGATATTTCCATGTTTATACCGATAGCGGTGAAGATGTATGCATGTTTACACAGATAACGGTGTAGATATTTCCATGTTCATACAGATAGCGGTGTAGATATTTCCATGTTCATCCAGATGGCTGTGTAGGTATATCCATGTTCATACAGATGGCGGTGAAGATATTTCCATGTTCATACAGATAGCGGTGTAGATATTTCCATGTTCATACAGATAGCGGTGTAGATATTTCCATGTTCATACAGAGAGCGGTGTATGTATTTCCATCTTCATACAGATAGCGGTGTAGATATTTCCATTTTCATGCACATAGCGGTGTATACATTTACCTGTTCAAACAGTTAGCGGTGTAGATATTTCCATGATCATACAGATAGCGGTGCAGATATTTCCATGTTTATACAGATAGCGGTGAAGATGTATGCATGTTTACACACATAGCGGTGTAGATATTTCCATGTTCATCCAGATGGCTGTGTAGATATATCCATGTTCATACAGATGGCGGTGAAGATATTTCCATGTTCATTCAGATAGCGGTGTAGATATTTCCATGTTCATACAGATAGCGGTGTAGATATTTCCATGTATATGCAGATAGCTGTGTAGATATTTCCATTTTCATGCAGATAGTGGTGTAGATATTTCCATGTTCAAACAGATAGCGGTGTAGATATTTCCATGTTCATTCACATAGCGGTGTAGATATTTCCATGTTTATACAGATAGCGGTGAAGATGTATGCATGTTTACACAGATAGCGGTGTAGATATTTCCATGTTCATACAGATAGCGGTATAGATATTTCCATGTTCATCCAGATGGCTGTGTAGATATATCCATGTTCATACAGATGGCGGTGAAGATATTTCCATGTTGATACAGATAGCGGTGTAGACATTTCCATGTTCATACAGATAGCGGTGTAGATATTTCCATGTTCATACAGATGGCTGTGTAGATATATCCATGTTCATACAGATGGCGGTGAAGATATTTCCATGTTCATAGAGATGGCGGTGTAGATATTTCTATATTCATTCCGATAGCGGTGCTGATATTTCCATGTTTATACAGGTAGCGGAGTAGATATTTCCATGTTTATACAGATAGCGGTGTAGATATTTCCATGTTTATACGCATAGCGGTGTAGATATTTCCATGTTTATACAGATAGCGGTGTAGATATCTCCATCTTAATACAGATGGCGGTGTAGATATTTATATGTTCATACAGACGGCGGTGCAGATATTTCCATGTTCATACAGATGGCGGTGTAGTTATTTCCAAATTCATACGGATAGCGGTGTAGTTATTTCCATGTGTAAAGAGATAGCTGTGTAGATATTTCCATGTATATGCAGATAGCTGTGTAGATATTTCCATTTTCATGCAGATAGCGGTGTATATATTTCCCTGTTCAAACAGTTAGCGGTGTAGATATTTCCATGTTCATAAAGATACCTGTGTAGATATTTCCATGTTTATACAGATAGCGGTGAAGGTGTATGCATGTTTACACAGATAGCGGTGTAGATATTTCCATGTTTATACAGATAGCGGTGAAGATGTATGCATGTTTACACAGATAGCGGTGTAGATATTTCCATGTTCATACTGATAGCGGTGTAGATATTTCCATGTTCATCCAGATGTCTGTGTAGATATATCCATGTTCATACAGATGGAGGTGAATATATTTCCATGTTCATACAGATAGAGGTGTAGTTATTTCCATGTGTAAAGAGATAGCTGTGTAGATATTTCCATGTATATGCAGATAGCTGTGTAGATATTTCCATTTTCATGCAGATAGCGGTTTAGATATTTCCATGTTCAAACAGATAGCGGTGTAGATATTTCCATGTTCATAGAGATAGCGGTGTAGATATTTCCATGTTTATACAGATAGCGGTGAAGATGTATGCATGTTTACACAGATAGCGGTGTAGATATTTCCATGTTCATACAGATAGCGGTGTAGATATTTCCATGTTCATCCAGATGGCTGTGTAGATATATCCATGTTCATACAGATGGCGGTGAAGATATTTCCATGTTCATACAGATAGCGGTGTAGATATTTCCATGTTCATACAGATAGCGGTGTAGATATTTCCATGTTCATACAGACAGCGGTGTTGATATTTCCATGTTCATCCAGATGGCTGTGTAGATATATCTATGTTCATACAGATGGTGGTGAAGATATTTCCATGTTCATACAGATATCGGTGTAGATAGTTCCATGTTCATACAGATAGCGGTGAAGTTATTTCCATGTTCATACAGATAGCGGTGCTGATATTTCCATGTTTATACAGGTAGCGGTGTAGATATTTCCATGTTTATACAGATAGCGGTGTAGATATTTCCATGTTTATACAGATAGCGGTGTAGATATATCCATTTTTATAGAGATAGCGGTGTAGATATCTCCTTCTTAATACAGATGGCCGTGTGCATATTTATATGTTCATACAGATGGCGGTGCGGATATTTCCATGTTCATACAGATGGTGGTGTAGATATTTCCATGTTCATACAGATAGCGGTGTAGTTATTTCCATGTGTAAAGAGATAGCTGTGAAGATATTTCCATGTATATGCAGATAGCTGTGTAGATATTTCCATTTTCATGCACATAGCGGTGTAGATATTTCCATGTTCAAACAGATAGCGGTGAAGATATTTCCATGTTCATACAGATAGCGGTGTAGATATTTCCATGTTTATACAGACAGCGGTGAAGTTGTATGCATGTTTACACAGATAGCGGTGTAGATATTTCCATGTTTATAAAGATAGCGGTGAAGATGTATGCATGTTTACACAGATAGCTGTGTAGATATTTCCATGTTCATACAGATAGCGGTGTAGATATTTCCATGTTCATCCAGATGGCTGTGTAGGTATATCCATGTTCATACAGATGGCGGTGAAGATATTTCCATGTTCATACAGATAGCGGTGTAGATATTTCCATGTTCATACAGATAGCGGTGTAGATATTTCCATGTTCATACAGAGAGCGGTGTATGTATTTCCATCTTCAGATAGCGGTGTAGATATTTCCATTTTCATGCACATAGCGGTGTATACATTTACCTGTTCAAACAGTTAGCGGTGTAGATATTTCCATGATCATACAGATAGCGGTGCAGATATTTCCATGTTTATAGAGATAGCGGTGAAGATGTATGCATGTTTACACACATAGCGGTGTAGATATTTCCATGTTCATCCAGATGGCTGTGTAGATATATCCATGTTCATACAGATGGCGGTGAAGATATTTCCATGTTCATACAGATAGCGGTGTAGATATTTCCATGTTCATACAGATAGCGGTGTAGATATTTCCATGTATATGCAGATAGCTGTGTAGATATTTCCATTTTCATGCAGATAGTGGTGTAGATATTTCCATGTTCAAACAGATAGCGGTGTAGATATTTCCATGTTCATTCACATAGCGGTGTAGATATTTCCATGTTTATACAGATAGCGGTGAAGATGTATGCATGTTTACACAGATAGCGGTGTAGATATTTCCATGTTCATACAGATAGCGGTGTAGATATTTCCATGTTCATCCAGATGGCTGTGTAGATATATCCATGTTCATACAGACGTCGGTGAAGATATTTCCATGTTCATACAGATAGCGGTGTAGATATTTCCACGTTCATACAGATAGCGGTGTAGATATTTCCATGTTCATACAGATAGCAGTGTATGTACTTCCATGTTCATACAGATAGCGCTGTAGATATTTCCATTTTCATGCACATAGCGGTGTATACATTTCCCTGTTCAAACAGTTAGCGGTGTAGATATTTCCATGTTCATACAGATAGCGGTGCAGATATTTCCATGTTTATACAGATAGCGGTGAAGATGTATGCATGTTTACACACATAGCGGTGTAGATATTTCCATGTTCATCCAGATGGCTGTGTAGATATATCCATGTTCATACAGATGGCGGTGAAGATATTTCCATGTTCATAGAGATAGCGGTGTAGATATTTCCATGTTCATACAGATAGCGGTGTAGATATTTCCATGTATATGCAGATAGCTGTGTAGATATTTCCATTTTCATGCACATAGCGGTGTAGATATTTCCATGTTCAAACAGATAGCGGTGAAGATATTTCCATGTTCATACAGATAGCGGTGTAGATATTTCCATGTTTATACAGACAGCGGTGAAGTTGTATGCATGTTTACACAGATATCGGTGTAGATATTTCCATGTTTATAAAGATAGCGGTGAAGATGTATGCATGTTTACACAGATAGCTGTGTAGATATTTCCATGTTCATACAGATAGCGGTGTAGATATTTCCATGTTCATCCAGATGGCTGTGTAGATATATCCATGTTCATACAGATGGCGGTGAAGATATTTCCATGTTCATACAGATAGCGGTGTAGATATTTCCATGTTCATACAGATAGCGGTGTAGATATTTCCATGTTCATGCAGAGAGCGTTGTATGTATTTCCATCTTCATACAGATAGCGGTGTAGATATTTCCATGTTCATCCAGATGGCTGTGTAGATATATCCATGTTCATACAGATGGCGGTGAAGATATTTCCATGTTGATAAAGATAGCGGTGTAGACATTTCCATGTTCATACAGATAGCGGTGTAGATATTTCCATGTTCATACAGAAGGCTGTGTAGATATATCCATGTTCATACAGATGGCGGTGAAGATATTTCCATGTTCATAGAGATGGCGGTGTAGATATTTCCATATTCATTCCTATAGCGGTGCTGATATTTCCATGTTTATACAGGTAGCGGAGTAGATATTTCCA
This sequence comes from Gorilla gorilla gorilla, assembly GCF_029281585.2. NCBI lineage: Eukaryota > Metazoa > Chordata > Mammalia > Primates > Hominidae > Gorilla > Gorilla gorilla. The sequence continues at coordinate 713,730 of NC_073244.2, read as the reverse complement.
TGTTTATACAGATAGCGGTGTAGATATTTCCATGTTTATACGCATAGCGGTGTAGATATTTCCATGTTTATACAGATAGCGGTGTAGATATCTCCATCTTAATACAGATGGCGGTGTAGATATTTATATGTTCATACAGACGGCGGTGCAGATATTTCCATGTTCATACAGATGGCAGTGTAGTTATTTCCAAATTCATACAGATAGCGGTGTAGTTATTTCCATGTGTAAAGAGATAGCTGTGTAGATATTTCCATGTATATGCAGATAGCTGTGTAGATATTTCCATTTACATGCAGATAGCGGTGTATATATTTCCCTGTTCAAACAGTTAGCCGTGTAGATATTTCCATGTTCATAAAGATAGCTGTGTAGGTATTTCCATGTTTATACAGATAGCGGTGAAGGTGTATGCATGTTTACACAGATAGCGGTGTAGATATTTCCATGTTTATACAGATAGCGGTGAAGATGTATGCATGTTTACACAGATAGCGGTGTAGATATTTCCATGTTCATACTGATAGCGGTGTAGATATTTCCATGTTCATCCAGATGTCTGTGTAGATATATCCATGTTCATACAGATGGTGGTGAATATATTTGCATGTTCATACAGATAGAGGTGTAGTTATTTCCATGTGTAAAGAGATAGCTGTGTAGATATTTCCATGTATATGCAGATAGCTGTGTAGATATTTCCATTTTCATGCAGATAGCGGTTTAGATATTTCCATGTTCAAACAGATAGCGGTGTAGATATTTCCATGTTCATAGAGATAGCGGTGTAGATATTTCCATGTTTATACAGATAGCGGTGAAGATGTATGCATGTTTACACAGATAGCGGTGTAGATATTTCCATGTTCATACAGATAGCGGTGTAGATATTTCCATGTTCATCCAGATGGCTGTGTAGATATATCCATGTTCATACAGATGGCGGTGAAGATATTTCCATGTTCATACAGATAGCGGTGTAGATATTTCCATGTTCATACAGATAGCGGTGTAGATATTTCCATGTTCATACAGACAGCGGTGTTGATATTTCCATGTTCATCCAGATGGCTGTGTAGATATATCTATGTTCATACAGATGGTGGTGAAGATATTTCCATGTTCATACAGATATCGGTGTAGATATTTCCATGTTCATACAGATAGCGGTGAAGTTATTTCCATGTTCATACAGATAGCGGTGCTGATATTTCCATGTTTATACAGGTAGCGGTGTAGATATTTCCATGTTTATACAGATAGCGGTGTAGATATTTCCATGTTTATACAGATAGCGGTGTAGATATATCCATGTTTATAGAGATAGCGGTATAGATACCTCCTTCTTAATACAGATGGCCGTGTGCATATTTATATGTTCATACAGATGGCGGTGCGGATATTTCCATGTTCATACAGATGGTGGTGTAGATATTTCCATGTTCATACAGATAGCGGTGTAGTTATTTCCATGTGTAAAGAGATAGCTGTGAAGATATTTCCATGTATATGCAGATAGCTGTGTAGATATTTCCATTTTCATGCACATAGCGGTGTAGATATTTCCATGTTCAAACAGATAGCGGTGAAGATATTTCCATGTTCATACAGATAGCGGTGTAGATATTTCCATGTTTATACAGACAGCGGTGAAGTTGTATGCATGTTTACACAGATAGCGGTGTAGATATTTCCATGTTTATAAAGATAGCGGTGAAGATGTATGCATGTTTACACAGATAGCTGTGTAGATATTTCCATGTTCATACAGATAGCGGTGTAGATATTTCCATGTTCATCCAGATGGCTGTGTAGGTATATCCATGTTCATACAGATGGCGGTGAAGATATTTCCATGTTCATACAGATAGCGGTGTAGATATTTCCATGTTCATACAGATAGCGGTGTAGATATTTCCATGTTCATACAGAGAGCGGTGTATGTATTTCCATCTTCAGATAGCGGTGTAGATATTTCCATTTTCATGCACATAGCGGTGTATACATTTACCTGTTCAAACAGTTAGCGGTGTAGATATTTCCATGATCATACAGATAGCGGTGCAGATATTTCCATGTTTATAGAGATAGCGGTGAAGATGTATGCATGTTTACACACATAGCGGTGTAGATATTTCCATGTTCATCCAGATGGCTGTGTAGATATATCCATGTTCATACAGATGGCGGTGAAGATATTTCCATGTTCATACAGATAGCGGTGTAGATATTTCCATGTTCATACAGATAGCGGTGTAGATATTTCCATGTATATGCAGATAGCTGTGTAGATATTTCCATTTTCATGCAGATAGTGGTGTAGATATTTCCATGTTCAAACAGATAGCGGTGTAGATATTTCCATGTTCATTCACATAGCGGTGTAGATATTTCCATGTTTATACAGATAGCGGTGAAGATGTATGCATGTTTACACAGATAGCGGTGTAGATATTTCCATGTTCATACAGATAGCGGTGTAGATATTTCCATGTTCATCCAGATGGCTGTGTAGATATATCCATGTTCATACAGACGTCGGTGAAGATATTTCCATGTTCATACAGATAGCGGTGTAGATATTTCCACGTTCATACAGATAGCGGTGTAGATATTTCCATGTTCATACAGATAGCAGTGTATGTACTTCCATGTTCATACAGATAGCGCTGTAGATATTTCCATTTTCATGCACATAGCGGTGTATACATTTCCCTGTTCAAACAGTTAGCGGTGTAGATATTTCCATGTTCATACAGATAGCGGTGCAGATATTTCCATGTTTATACAGATAGCGGTGAAGATGTATGCATGTTTACACACATAGCGGTGTAGATATTTCCATGTTCATCCAGATGGCTGTGTAGATATATCCATGTTCATACAGATGGCGGTGAAGATATTTCCATGTTCATAGAGATAGCGGTGTAGATATTTCCATGTTCATACAGATAGCGGTGTAGATATTTCCATGTATATGCAGATAGCTGTGTAGATATTTCCATTTTCATGCACATAGCGGTGTAGATATTTCCATGTTCAAACAGATAGCGGTGAAGATATTTCCATGTTCATACAGATAGCGGTGTAGATATTTCCATGTTTATACAGACAGCGGTGAAGTTGTATGCATGTTTACACAGATATCGGTGTAGATATTTCCATGTTTATAAAGATAGCGGTGAAGATGTATGCATGTTTACACAGATAGCTGTGTAGATATTTCCATGTTCATACAGATAGCGGTGTAGATATTTCCATGTTCATCCAGATGGCTGTGTAGATATATCCATGTTCATACAGATGGCGGTGAAGATATTTCCATGTTCATACAGATAGCGGTGTAGATATTTCCATGTTCATACAGATAGCGGTGTAGATATTTCCATGTTCATGCAGAGAGCGTTGTATGTATTTCCATCTTCATACAGATAGCGGTGTAGATATTTCCATGTTCATCCAGATGGCTGTGTAGATATATCCATGTTCATACAGATGGCGGTGAAGATATTTCCATGTTGATAAAGATAGCGGTGTAGACATTTCCATGTTCATACAGATAGCGGTGTAGATATTTCCATGTTCATACAGAAGGCTGTGTAGATATATCCATGTTCATACAGATGGCGGTGAAGATATTTCCATGTTCATAGAGATGGCGGTGTAGATATTTCCATATTCATTCCTATAGCGGTGCTGATATTTCCATGTTTATACAGGTAGCGGAGTAGATATTTCCATGTTTATACAGATAGCGGTGTAGATATTTCCATGTTTATACGCATAGCGGTGTAGATATTTCCATGTTTATACAGATAGCGGTGTAGATATCTCCATCTTAATACAGATGGCGGTGTAGATATTTATATGTTCATACAGACGGCGGTGCAGATATTTCCATGTTCATACAGATGGCAGTGTAGTTATTTCCAAATTCATACAGATAGCGGTGTAGTTATTTCCATGTGTAAAGAGATAGCTGTGTAGATATTTCCATGTATATGCAGATAGCTGTGTAGATATTTCCATTTACATGCAGATAGCGGTGTATATATTTCCCTGTTCAAACAGTTAGCCGTGTAGATATTTCCATGTTCATAAAGATAGCTGTGTAGGTATTTCCATGTTTATACAGATAGCGGTGAAGGTGTATGCATGTTTACACAGATAGCGGTGTAGATATTTCCATGTTTATACAGATAGCGGTGAAGATGTATGCATGTTTACACAGATAGCGGTGTAGATATTTCCATGTTCATACTGATAGCGGTGTAGATATTTCCATGTTCATCCAGATGTCTGTGTAGATATATCCATGTTCATACAGATGGTGGTGAATATATTTGCATGTTCATACAGATAGAGGTGTAGTTATTTCCATGTGTAAAGAGATAGCTGTGTAGATATTTCCATGTATATGCAGATAGCTGTGTAGATATTTCCATTTTCATGCAGATAGCGGTTTAGATATTTCCATGTTCAAACAGATAGCGGTGTAGATATTTCCATGTTCATAGAGATAGCGGTGTAGATATTTCCATGTTTATACAGATAGCGGTGAAGATGTATGCATGTTTACACAGATAGCGGTGTAGATATTTCCATGTTCATACAGATAGCGGTGTAGATATTTCCATGTTCATCCAGATGGCTGTGTAGATATATCCATGTTCATACAGATGGCGGTGAAGATATTTCCATGTTCATACAGATAGCGGTGTAGATATTTCCATGTTCATACAGATAGCGGTGTAGATATTTCCATGTTCATACAGACAGCGGTGTTGATATTTCCATGTTCATCCAGATGGCTGTGTAGATATATCTATGTTCATACAGATGGTGGTGAAGATATTTCCATGTTCATACAGATATCGGTGTAGATATTTCCATGTTCATACAGATAGCGGTGAAGTTATTTCCATGTTCATACAGATAGCGGTGCTGATATTTCCATGTTTATACAGGTAGCGGTGTAGATATTTCCATGTTTATACAGATAGCGGTGTAGATATTTCCATGTTTATACAGATAGCGGTGTAGATATATCCATGTTTATAGAGATAGCGGTATAGATACCTCCTTCTTAATACACATGGCCGTGTGGATATTTATATGTTCATACAGATGGCGGTGCAGATATTTCCATGTTCATACAGATGGTGGTGTAGATATTTCCATGTTCATACAGATAGCGGTGTAGTTATTTCCATGTGTAAAGAGATAGCTGTGTAGATATTTCCATGTATATGCAGATAGCTGTGTAGATATTTCCATTTTCATGCAGATAGCGGTGTAGATATTTCCATGTTCAAACAGATAGCGGTGTAGATATTTCCATGTTCATACAGACAGCGGTGTAGATATTTCCATGTTTATACAGACAGCGGTGAAGATGTATGCATGTTTACACAGATAGCGGTGTAGATATTTCCATGTTTATACAGATAGCGGTGAAGATGTATGCATGTTTACACAGATAGCGGTGTAGATATTTCCATGTTCATACAGATAGCGGTGTAGATATTTCCATGTTCATCCAGATGGCTGTGTAGATATATCCATGTTCATACAGATGGCGGTGAAGATATTTCCATGTTCATACAGATAGCGGTGTAGATATTTCCATGTTCATACAGATAGCGGTGTAGATATTTCCATGTTCATACAGAGAGCGGTGTATGTATTTCCATCTTCATACAGATAGCGGTGTAGATATTTCCATTTTCATGCACATAGCGGTGTATACATTTACCTGTTCAAACAGTTAGCGGTGTAGATATTTCCATGATCATACAGATAGCGGTGCAGATATTTCCATGTTTATACAGATAGCGGTGAAGATGTATGCATGTTTACACACATAGCGGTGTAGATATTTCCATGTTCATCCAGATGGCTGTGTAGATATATCCATGTTCATACAGATGGCGGTGAAGATATTTCCATGTTCATAAAGATAGCGGTGTAGATATTTCCATGGTCATACAGGTAGGGGTGTAGATATTTCCATGTATATGCAGATAGCTGTGTAGATATTTCCATTTTCATGCAGATAGTGGTGAAGATATTTCCATGTTCAAACAGATAGCGATGTAGATATTTCCATGTTCATTCACATAGCGGTGTAGATATTTCCATGTTTATACAGATAGCGGTGAAGGTGTTTGCATGTTTACACAGATAGCTGTGTAGATATTTCCATGTTCATACAGATAGTGGTGTAGATATTTCCATGTTCATCCAGATGGCTGTGTAGATATATCCATGTTCATACAGATGGCGGTGAAGATATTTCCATGTTCATAGAGATAGCGGTGTAGATACTTCCATGTTCATACCGATAGCGGTGCTGATACTTCCATGTTTATACAGGTAGCGGTGTACATATTTCCGTGTTTATACAGATAGCGGTGTAGATATTTCCATGTTGATACAGATAGCGGTGTAGATATTTCCATGTATATACAGATAGCGGTGTAGATATCTCCTTCTTAATACAGATGGCAGTGTAGATATTTATATGTTCATACAGATGGCGGTGCAGATATTTCCATGTTCATACAGATGGTGGTGTAGATATTTCCATGTTGATACAGATAGCGGTGTAGATATTTCCATGTGTAAAGAGATAGCTGTGTAGATATTTCCATGTATATGCAGATAGCTGTGTAGATATTTCCATTTTCATGCAGATAGCGGTGTATATATTTCCCTGTTCAAACAGATAGCGGTGTAGATATTTCCATGTTCATAGAGATAGCGGTGTAGATATTTCCATGTTTATACAGATAGCGGTGAAGATGTATGCATGTTTACACAGATAGAGGTGTAGATATTTCCATGTTCATCCAGATGGCTGTGTAGATATATCCATGTTCATACAGATAGCGGTGTAGATATTTCCATGTTCATACAGATAGCGGTGCAGATATTTCCATGCTCATCCAGATGGCTGTGTAGATATATCCATGTTCATGCAGATGGCGGTGAAGATATTTCCATGTTCATACAGATAGCGGTGTAGATATTTCCATGTTCATACAGATAGCGGTGTGGATATTTCCATGTTCATACAGATAGCGGTGTATGTATTTCCATGTTCATAAAGATAGCGGTGTAGATATTTCCATGTTTATACAGATAGCGGTGAAAATGTATGCATGTTTACACAGATAGCGGTGTAGATATTTCCATGTTCATCCAGATGGCTGTGTAGACATATCCATGTTCATACAGATGGCGGTGAAGATATTTCCATGTTCATACAGATGGCTGTGTAGATATATCCATGTTCATACAGATGGCGGTGAAGATATTTCCATGTTTATTCAGATGTCGGTGTAGATATTTCCATGTTCATACCGATAGCGGTGCTGATATTTCCATGTTTACAAGGGAGCGGTGTAGATATTTCCATGTTCATACAGATAGTGGTGTAGATATTTCCATGTTTATACCCATAGATGTGAAGATATTTCCATGTTTATACAGATAGCGGTGTAGATATCTCCATCTTAAAACAGATGGCGGTGCAGATATTTATATGTTCATGCAGATGGCGGTGTATATATTTCCATGTTCATACAGATGGCGGTGTAGATATTTCCATGTTCATACAGATGGCGTGAAGATATTTCAGTGTTCATACAGATGGCTGTGTAGATATTTCCATGTTCATACAGATGACGCTGTAGATATTTCCATGTTCATACAGTTGGCTGTGTAGATATTTCCATGTTCATACCGATGGTGGTGTAGATATTTCCATGTTCATACTGATGGTGCTGTAGCTATTTCCATGTTTATACAGATGGCAGTGTAGATATTTCCATGTTTACAGATTTAGTGGTGTAGATATTTCCATGTTTATAGAGTTAGTGGTGTAGATATTTGCATGTTTATACAGATAGCGGTGTAGATATTTCCGTGTTCATACAGATGGCGGTGTAGATATTTCCATGTTTATAGAGATAGTGGTGTAGATATTTCCACATTTATACCGATTGCGGTGTAGATATTTCCATGTTTAAAGAGATGGCGGTGTAGATATTTCCGTGTTTATACAGATAGCGGTGAAGGAATTTCCATGTTTATACAGATAGCAGTGTATATATTTCCATGTTTATACAGATAGCGGTGTTGATATTTCCATGTTTATACAGATGGCAGTGTAGATAATTCCATGTTTATAGATATAGCGGTGTACATATTTCCATGTTTATACAGATAGCGGCGTAGAAATTTCCATGTTTTTGCAGATAGCGGTGTAGATATTTCCATGTTTATACAGAGAGCACTGTAGATATTTAGATGTTTATAGAGATAGCGGTGTAGATATTTCCCTGTTTTACAGATAGCAATGTAGATATTTCCATGTTTATACAGATAGCGGTGCAGATATTTCCATGTTTATAGACATAGCAGTGTAGTTATTTCCAAGTTTATACAGATAACCGTGTATATATTTCCATGTTTATACAGATAGCAGTGTAGATATTTCTGTGTTTATACAGATAGCGGAGTAGGTATTTCCATGTTTACCCAGATAGCGGCGTAGACATTTCCATGTTTACACAGATAGAATTGTAGATATATCCATGTTTATAGAGATGGCCGTGTAGACATTTCCATGTTTATACAGATAGTGGTGAAGATTTTTCCATGTTTATACAGATAGCAGTGTAGATATATCCATCTTTATATGGTTGGCGGTGTAGATATTTCCATGTTCATACAGATGGCGTTGTAGATATTTCCATGTTTATAGAGATGGCGATCTAGATATTTCCATGTTTACAGAGATAGCAGTGTACTTATTTCCATGTTTATAGAGATAGCGGTGTGGATACTTCCATGTTTATACAGATAATGGTGTAGATATTTCCATGTTTATACAGATCGCGGTGTAGATATTTCCATGTTTATGCAGATAGCGGTGTAAATATTTTCATGTTTATACAGATAGCGGTGTAGATATTTCCATGTTTATACAGATAGCGCTGTAGATATTTCCATCTTTATACAGATGGCGGTGTAGATATTCCCATGTTTGTACAGAAGGCCGTGTAGATATTTCCATGCTTATACAGATGGCAGTGTAGATATTTCCATGTTTATAGAGATGAAGGTCTCGATATTTCCATGTTTATACAGATAGCGGTGTAGTTATTTCCATGTTTATTGAGATAATATTGTAGATATTTCCATGTTTATACAGATAGCGGGGTAGATATTTCCATGTTCAAATGGATAGCGGTGTAGATATTTCCATGTTCATACAGATAGCAGTGTAGATATTTCCATGTTCATACAGATAGCGGTGTAGATTTTTCCATTTTCATACAGGTGGCAGTACACATATTTCCAGGTTCATACAGATGGCGGTGAAGATATTTCCATGTTGATACAGAAGGCGGTGTATATATTTCCATGTTGATACAGATGGCGGTGTAGATAATTCCATGTTCTTACAGATGGCGGTGTAGATATTTACATGATTATACAGATAGCGGTGAAGATATTTGCATGTTTATTCAAAGAGCAGTGTAGTCATTTCCAAGTTTTTACCGATAGCGGTGTAGATATTTCCATGTTTATAGAGATAGCAGTCTAGTTATTTCCATGTTTAAGCAGATAACAGTGTAGATATTTCCATGTTTATGCAGATAGAGGTGTAGATATTTCTGTGTTTATACAGATAACATTGTAGATATTTCCATGATCATACAGATGGTGGTGTAAATAATTCCATTTTGATACAGATGGCGGTGTAGGTATTTCCATGTTTATACAGATGGCGGTGTAGATATTTCCATGTTTATACAGATGGCGGTGTAGATATTTCCATGTTTACAGAGATAGCGGTGTAGATATTTCCATGTTTACACAGATAGCGGTGTAGATATTTCCATGTTTATACAGATAGCAGTGTAGATATTTCCATGTTTATTCAGATAGCGGTGTAGATATTTCCATGTTTATATAGATAGCGGTGAAGATATTTCCCTGTTTTACAGATAGCAGTGTAGATATTTCCATGTTCATACAGATAGAGGTGCAGATTTTTCCATGCTCCTACAGATGTCGGTGAAGATATTTCCATGTTGATACAGATGGCGGTGTATATATTTCCATCTTGATACAGATGGCGGTGTAGATAATTCCATCTTCTTACAGATGGCTGTGTAGTTATTTCCATGTTCATGCAGATGGCGGTGTAGATATTTCCATGTTTATACAGATAGCGGTGTATATATTTAAATGTTCAAACAGATAGCGGTGTAGATATTTCCATGTATACAGAGATGGCGGTGTAGATATTTCCTTCTTTATAGAGATATTGTTGTAGGTATTTCCATGTTTATACAGATAGCGGAGTAGATATTGCCATGCTTCTACAGATAGCGGTGTAGATAGTTCCATGTTTATACAGATGGCAGTGTGGATATTTCCACGTTTATAGATATAGCGGGGTAGATATTTCAGTGTTTATAGAGATAGCGGAGTAGATATTTCCATGTTTTTACAGATAGCGGTGCAGATATTTCCATGTTTATACAGAGAGCAATGTAGATATTTCCATGTTTATAGAGATAGCGGTGTCAATATTTCCATGTTTACACAGATAGCAGTGAACATATTTACAAGTTTATACAGATAGCGGTGTAGATATTTCCATCTTTATACAGATACCGGTGTAGATATTTCCATGTTTATACAGATAGCGTTATAGATATTTCCATGTTTGTAGAGATAGCAGGGTATTTATTTCCATGTCCATACAGATAGCGGTGTAGATATTTCCATGTTCATACCGATAGCGGTGCTGATATTTCCATGTTTATACAGGTAGCGGTGTAGATATTTCCATGTTTATACAGATAGCGGTGTAGATATTTCCATGTTTATACAGATAGCGGTGTAGATATTTCCATGTTTATACAGACAGCGGTGTAGTTATCTCCTTCTTAATACAGATGGCGGTGTAGATATTTATATGTTCATACAGATGGCGGTGCAGATATTTCCATGTTCATACAGATGGCGGTGTAGATATTTCCATGTTTATAGAGATAGCGGTGTAGTTATTTCCATGTGTATAGAGATAGCTGTGTAGATATTTCCATGTATATGCAGATAGCTGTGTAGATATTTCCATTTTCATGCAGACAGCGTTGTAGATATTTCCATGTTCAAACAGATAGCGGTGTAGATATTTCTATGTTCGTACAGATAGCGGTGTAGATACTTCCATGTTCATACAGATAGCGGTGTAGATATTTCCATGTTCATACAGATAGCGGTGTAGATATTTCCATGTTCATACAGATAGTGGTGCTGATATTTCCATGTTCATACAGATAGCGGTGCTGATATTTCCATGTTTATACAGGTAGCGGTGTAGATATTTCCATGTTTATACAGATAGCGGTGTAGATATTTCCAAGTTTTTACAGGTAGCGGTGTAGATATCTCCATCTAAATACAGATGGCGGTGTAGATATTTATATGTTCATACAGATGGCGGTGCAGATATTTCCAGGTTCATACAGATGGCGGTGTAGATATTTCCATGTTTATAGTGATAGCGGTGTAGTTATTTCCATGTGTAAAGAGATAGCTTTGTAGATGTTTCCATGTATATGCAAATAACTGTGTAGATATTTCTATTTTCATGCAGATAGCGGTTTAGATATTTCCAAGTTCAAACAGATAGCGGTGTAGATATTTCCATGTTCATACAGATATCGGTGTAGATATTTTCATGTTTATACAGATGGCGGTGAAGATGTATGCATGTTTACACAGATAGCGGTGTAGATATTCCCATGTTCATACAGATAGTGGTGTAGATATTTCCATGTTCATCCAGATGGCTGTGTAGACATATCCATGTTAAAACTGATGGCGGTGAAGATATTTCCATGTTCATACAGATAGCGGTGTAGATATTTCCATGTTCATACAGATAGAGGTGTAGATATTTCCATGTTCATACCGATAGCGGTGCTGATATTTCCATGTTTATACAGGTAGCGGTGTAGATATTTCCATGTTTATACAGAAAGCGGTGTAGATATTTCCATGTTTATACAGATAGCAGTGTAGATATTTCCATGTTTATACTGATAGCGGTGTAGTTATCTCCTTCTTAATACAGATGGCAGTGTAGATATTTATATGTTCATACAGATGGCCGTGCAGATATTTCCATGTTCATACAGATGGCGGTGTAGATATTTCCATGTTTATAGAGATAGCGGTGTAGTTATTTCCATGTGTAAAGAGATAGCTTTGTAGATATTTCCATGTATATGCAGATAGCTGTGTAGATATTTCGATTTTCATGCAGACTGCAGTGTAGTTATTTCCATGTTCAAACAGATAGCGGTGCAGATATTTCCATGTTTATACAGAGAGCATTGTAGATATTTCCATGTTTATGGAGATAGCGGTGTCAATATTTCCATGTTTACACAGATAGCAGTGAAGATATTTACAAGTTTATACAGATAGCGGTGTAGATATTTCCATCTTTATACAGATAGCGGTGTAGATATTTCCATGTTTATACAGATAGCGTTATAGATATTTCCATGTTTGTAGAGATAGCAGGGTATTTATTTCCATGTTCATACAGATAGCGGTGTAGATATTTCCATGTTCATACCGATAGCGGTGCTGATATTTCCATGTTTATACAGGTAGCGGTGTAGATATTTCCATGTTTATTCAGATAGCGGTGTAGATATTTCCATGTTTATACAGATAGCGGTGTAGATATTTCCATGTTTATACAGATAGCGGTGTAGTTATCTCCTTCGTAATACAGATGGCGGTGTAGATATTTATATGTTCATACAGATGGCGGTGCAGATATTTCCATGTTCATACAGATGGCCGTGTAGATATTTCCATGTTTATAGAGATAGCGGTGTAGTTATTTCCATGTGTAAAGAGATAGCTGTGTAGATATTTCCATGTATATGCAGATAGCTGTGTAGATATTTCCATTTTCATGCAGACAGCGGTGTAGATATTTCCATGTTCAAACAGATAGCGGTGTAGATATTTCTATGTTCGTACAGATAGCGGTGTAGATATTACCATGTTCATACAGATAGCGGTTTAGATATTTCCATGTTCATACAGATAGCGGTGTAGATATTTCCATGTTCATACAGATAGCGATGCTGATATTTCCATGTTCGTACAGATAGCGGTGCTGATATTTCCATGTTTATACAGGTAGCGGTGTAGATATTTCCATGTTTATACAGATAGTGGTGTAGATGTTTCCATGTTTATACAGATAGCGGTGTAGATATTTCCAAGTTTTTACAGATAGCGGTGTAGATATCTCCATCTTAATACAGATGGCGGTGTAGATATTTATATGTTCATACAGATGGCGGTGCAGATATTTCCATGTTCATACAGATGGCGGTGTAGATATTTCCATGTTTATAGAGATAGCGGTGTAGTTATTTCCATGTGTAAAGAGATAGCTTTGTAGATATTTCCATGTATTTTCAGATACCTGTGTAGATATTTCTATTTTCATGCAGATAGCCGTTTAGATATTTCCATGTTCAAACAGATAGCGGTGTAGATATTTCCATGTTCATACAGATAGCGGTGTAGATATTTCCATGTTTATACAGATGGCGGTGAAGATGTATGCATGTTTACACCAATAGCGGTGTAGATATTTCCATGTTTATACAGAAAGCGGTGTAGATATTTCCATGTTTATACAGATAGCGGTGTAGATATTTCCATGTTTCTACAGACAGCGGTGTAGTTATCTCCTTCTTAATACAGATGGCGGTGTAGATATTTATATGTTCATACAGATGGCGGTGCAGATATTTCCATGTTCATACAGATGGCGGTGTAGATATTTCCATGTTTATAGAGATAGCGGTGTAGTTATTTCCATGTGTAAAGAGATAGCTGTGAAGATATTTCCATGTATATGCAGATAGCTGTGTAGATATTTCCATTTTCATGCAGATAGCGGTGTAGATATTTCCATGTTCAAACAGATAGCGGTGTAGATATTTCTATGTTCATACAGATAGCGGTGTAGATATTTTCATGTTCAAACAGATAGCGGTGTAGATATTTCTATGTTCATACAGATAGCGGTGTAGATATTTCCATGTTCATACAGATAGCGGTGTAGATATTTCCATGTTCATACAGATAGCGGTGTAGATATTTCCATGTTCATACAGATAGCGGTGTAGATATTTCCATGTTCATACAGATAGCGGTGCTGATATTTCCATGTTCATACAGGTAGCGGTGTAGATATTTCCAAGTTTATACAGATAGCGGTGTAGATATTTCCATGTTTATAAAGATAGCGGTGTAGATATTTCCATGTTTATACAGATAGCGGTGTAGATATCTCCATCTTAATACAGATGGCGGTGTAGATATTTATATGTTCATAGAGATGGCGGTGCAGATATTTCCATGTTCATACAGATGGCGGTGTAGATATTTCCATGTTCATACAGATATTGGTGTAGTTATTTCCATGTGTAAATAGATACCTGTGTAGACATTTCCATGTATATGCAGATAGCTGTGTAGCAATTTCCATTTTCATGCAGACAGCGGTGTATATATTTCCCTGTTCAAACAGATAGCGGTGTAGATATTTCCATGTTCATACAGATAGCGGTGTAGATATTTCCATGTTCATACAGATAGCGGTGTATGTATTTCCATGTTCATACAGATAGCGGTGTAGATATTTCCATGTTCATCCAGATGGCTGCGTAGATATATCCATGTTCATACAGATGGCGGTGAAGATATTTCCATCTACATACAGATAGCGGTGTAGATATTTCCATGTTCATACAGATACCCGTGTAGATATTGCCATGTTCAAACCGATAGCGGTGCTGATACTTCCGTGTTTATACAGGTAGCGGTGTACATATTTCCGTGTTTATACAGATGGCTGTGTAGATAAATCCATGTTCATACAGATGGCGGAGAAGATATTTCCATGTTCATACAGATGGCGGTGTAGATATTTCCATGTTCATACAGATAGCGGTGTAGATATTTCAGTGTTCATACAGATAGCGGAGTAGATATTTCCATGTTCGTACAGATAGCGGTGTATGTATTTCCATGTTCATACAGATATCGGTGTAGATAATTCCATATTTATGCAGATAGCAGTGTATATATTTCCCTGTTCAAACAGTTCGCGGTTTAGATATCTCCATGTTCATAAAGATAGCTTTGTAGATATTTCCATGTTTATACAGATAGCTGTGAAAATGTATGCATGTTTACACAGATAGCGGTGTGGATATTTCCATGTTCATCCAGAATGCTGTGTAGATATATCCATGTTCATACAGATGGCGGTGAGGATATTTCCATGTTCATACAGATAGCAGTGTAGATATTTCCATGTTCATACAGAAAGCGGTGTAGATATTTCCATGTTCAAACAGATAGCGGTGTATGTATTTCCATGTTCATACAGTTAGCGGTGTATATATTTCCATTTTCAAGCAGATAGCGGTGTATATACTTCCTTGTTCAAACAGTTAGCGGTGTAGATATTTCCATGTTCATAAAGATAGCGGTGTAGATATTTCCATGTTTATACAGATAGCGGTGAAAATGTAGGCATGTTTACACAGGTAGCGGTGAAGATATTTCCATGTTCATCCACATGGCTGTGTAGATATATCCATGTTCATATAGATGGTGGTGAGAATATTCCCATGTTCATACAGATAGCGGTGTAGATATTTCCATGTGCATACAGAAAGCGGTGTAGATATTTCCATGTTCATACAGATAGCGGTGTAGATATTTCCATGTTCATCCAGTTGGCTGTGTAGATATTTCCATGTTCATACAGATAGCGGTGTAGATATATCCATGTTCATACAGATAGCGGTGTAGATATTTCCATGTTCATACAGAAGGCGGTGTAGATATTTCCATTTTCATACAGATAGCGGTGTAGTTATTTCCATGTGTAAAGAGATACCTGTGTAGATATTTCCATGTATATGCAGATAGCTGTGTAGCAATTTCCATTTTCATGCAGACAGCCGTGTATATATTTCCCTGTTCAAACAGATAGCGGTGTAGATATTTCCATGTTCATACAGATGGTGGTGTAGATATTTCCATGTTCATAAAGATAGCGGTGTAGATATTTCCATGTTCATACAGATAGCGGTGTAGATATTTCCAAGTTTATACAGATAGCGGTGTATGTATTTCCATGTTCATACAGATAGCGGTGTAGATATTTCCATTTTCATGCAGATAGCTGTGTATATATTTCCCTGTTCAAACAGATATCGGTTTAGATATTTCCATGTTCATAAAGATAGCGGTGTAGATATTTCCATGTTTATACAGATAGCGGTGAAGATGTATGCATGTTTACACAGATAGCCGTGTACATATTTCCATGTTCATCCAGATGGCTGTGTAGATATATCCATGTTCATACAGATGGCGGTGAAGATATTTCCATGTTCATACAGATAGCGGTGTAGATATTTCCATGTTCATACAGGTAGCGGTGTAGATATTTCCATGTTCATACAGGTAGCGGTGTAGATATTTCCATGTTCATACAGATAGCGGTGCTGATATTTCCATGTTCATACAGGTAGCGGTGTAGGTATTTCCATGTTTATACAGATAGCGGTGTAGATATTTCCATGTTTGTACACATAGCGGTGTAGATATTTCCATGTTGATACAGATAGCGGTGTAGATATCTCCATCTTAATACAGATGGCGGTGTAGATATTCATATGTTCATACTGATGGCGGTGCAGATATTTCCATGTTCATACAAATGGCGGTGTAGATATTTCCATGTTCATACAGATAGCGTTGTAGTTATTTCCATGTGTAAAGAGATACCTGTGTAGATATTTCCATGTATATGCAGATAGCTGTGTAGCAATTTCCATTTTCATGCAGACAGCGGTGTATATATTTCCCTGTTCAAACAGATAGTGGTGTAGATATTTCCATGTTCATACAGATAGCGGTGTAGATATTTCCATGTTCATACAGATAGCGGTGCTGATATTTCCATGTTTTTACAGGTAGCGGTGAAGCTATTTCCATGTTTATACAGATAGCGGTGTAGATATTTCCATGTTTATACAGATAGCGGTGTTGATATTTCCATGTTTATACTGATATCGGTGTAGATATCTCCATCTTAATACAGATGGCGGTGTACATATTTATATGTTCATACAGATGGTGATGCAGATATTTCCATTTTCATACAGATGGCGGTGTAGATATTTCCATGTTCATACAGATAGCGGTGTAGTTATTTCCATGTGTAAAGAGATAGCTGTGTAGATATTTCCATGTATTTGCAGATAGCTGTGTAGATATTTCCATTTTCATGCAGATAGCGGTGTATATATTTCCCTGTTCAAACAGTTAGCGGTGTAGATATTTCCATGTTCATAAAGATAGCGGTGTAGATATTTCCATGTTTATACAGATAGCGGTGAAGATGTATGCATGTTTACACAGATAGCGGTGTAGATATTTCCATGTTCATCCAGATGGCTGTGTAGATATATCCATGTTCATACAGATGGCGGAGAAGATATTTCCATGTTCATACAGATGGCGGTGTAGATATTTCCATGTTCATACAGATAGCGGTGTAGATATTTCAGTGTTCATACAGATAGCGGAGTAGATATTTCCATGATCATACAGATAGCGGTGTATGTATTTCCATGTTCATACAGATATCGGTGTAGATATTTCCATTTTTATGCAGATAGCAGTGTATATATTTCCCTGTTCAAAAAGTTCGCGGTTTAGATATCTCCATGTTCATAAAGATAGCGGTGTAGATATTTCCATGTTTATACAGATAGCTGTGAAAATGTATGCATGTTTACACAGATAGCGGTGTGGATATTTCCATGTTCATCCAGAATGCTGTGTAGATATATCCATGTTCATACAGATGGCGGTGAGGATATTTCCATGTTCATACAGATAGCAGTGTAGATATTTCCATGTTCATACAGAAAGCGGTGTAGATATTTCCATGTTCAAACAGATAGCGGTGTATGTATTTCCATGTTCATACAGTTAGCGGTGTATATATTTCCATTTTTAAGCAGATAGCGGTGTATATACTTCCTTGTTCAAACAGTTAGCGGTGTAGATATTTCCATGTTCATAAAGATAGTGGTGTAGATATTTCCATGTTTATACAGATAGCGGTGAAAATCTAGGCATGTTTACACAGATAGCGGTGTAGATATTTCCATGTTCATCCAGATGGCTGTGTAGATATATCCATGTTCATATAGATGGTGGTGAGAATATTCCCATGTTCATACAGATAACGGTGTAGATATTTCCATGTGCATACGGAAAGCGGTGTAGATATTTCCATGTTCATACAGATAGCGGTGTAGATATTTCCATGTTCATCCAGTTGGCTGTGTAGATATTTCCATGTTCATACAGATAGCGGTGTAGATATATCCATGTTCATACAGATAGCGGTGTAGATATTTCCATGTTCATACAGATGGCGGTGTAGATATTTCCATTTTCTTACAGATAGCGGTGTAGTTATTTCCATGTGTAAAGAGATACCTGTGTAGATATTTCCATGTATATGCAGATAGCTGTGTAGCAATTTCCATTTTCATGCAGACAGCGGTGTATATATTTCCCTGTTCAAACAGATAGCGGTGTAGATATTTCCATGTTCATACAGATAGCGGTGTAGATATTTCCATGTTCATACAGATAGCGGTGTATGAATTTCCATGTTCATACAGATAGCGGTGTAGATATTTCCATTCTCATGCAGATAGCTGTGTATATATTTCCCTGTTCAAACAGATATCGGTTTAGATATTTCCATGTTCATAAAGATAGCGGTGTAGATATTTCCATGTTTATACAGATAGCGGTGAAGATGTATGCATGTTTACACAGATAGCCGTGTACATATTTCCATGTTCATCCAGATGGCTGTGTAGATATATCCATGTTCATACAGATGGCGGTGAAGATATTTCCATGTTCATACAGATAGCGGTGTAGATATTTCCATGTTCATACAGGTAGCGGTGTATATATTTCCATGTTCATACAGATAGCGGTGCTGATATTTCCATGTTCATACAGGTAGCGGTGTAGATATTTCCATGTTTATACAGATAGCGGTGTAGATATTTCCATGTTTGTACAGATAGCGGTGTAGATATTTCCATGTTGATACAGATAGCGGTGTAGATATCTCCATCTTAATACAGATGGCGGTGTAGATATTCATATGTTCTTACTGATGGCGGTGCAGATATTTCCATGTTCATACAGATGGCGGTGTAGATATTTCCATGTTCATACAGATAGCGGTGTAGATATTTCCATGTTTATCCAGATGGCTGTGTAGATATTTCCATGTTCATACAGATAGCGGTGTAGATATTTCCATGTTCATACAGATAGCGCTGTAGATATTTCCATGTTCATCCAGATGGCTGCGTAGATATATCCATGTTCATACAGATGGCGGTGAAGATATTTCCATGTACATACAGATAGCGGTGTAGATATTTCCATGTTCATACAGATAGCCGTGTAGATATTGCCATGTTCATACCGATAGCGGTGCTGATACTTCCATGTTTATACAGGTAGCGGTGTACATATTTCCGTGTTTATACAGATGGCTGTGTAGATATTTCCATGTTCATACAGATAGCGGTGTAGATATTTCCATGTTCATCCAGATGGCTGTGTAGATATTTCCATGTTCATACAGATAGCGGTGTAGATATTTCCATGTTCATACAGATAGCGGTGTACATATTTCCATGTTCATACAGATGGCGGTGTAGATATTAACATTTTCATATAGGTAGCGGTGTAGTTATTTCCATGTGTAAAGAGATAGCTGTGTAGTTATTTCCATGTATATGCAGATAGCTGTGTAGAAATTTTCATTTTCATGCAGACAGCGGTGTATATATTTCCCTGTTCAAGCAGATAGCGGTGTAGATATTTCCATGTTCATACAGATAGCGGTGTAGATATTTCCATGTTCATACAGATAGCGGTGTATGTATTTCCATGTTCATACAGATAGCGGTGTAGATATTTCCATGTTTATCCAGATGGCTGTGTAGATATTTCCATGTTCATACAGATAGCGGTGTAGATATTTCCATGTTCATACAGATAGCGCTGTAGATATTTCCATGTTCATCCAGATGGCTGCGTAGATATATCCATGTTCATACAGATGGCGGTGAAGATATTTCCATGTACATACAGATAGCGGTGTAGATAGTTCCATGTTCATACAGATAGCCGTGTAGATATTGCCATGTTCATACCGATAGCGGTGCTGATACTTCCATGTTTATACAGGTAGCGGTGTACATATTTCCGTGTTTATACAGATGGCTGTGTAGATATTTCCATGTTCATACAGATAGCGCTGTAGATATTTCCATGTTCATCCAGATGGCTGTGTAGATATATCCATGTTCATACAGATGGCGGAGAAGATATTTCCATGTTCATACAGATGGCGGCGTAGATATTTCCATGTTCATACAGATAGCGGTGTAGATATTTCCATGTTCATCCAGATGGCTGTGTAGATATTTCCATGTTCATACAGATAGCGGTGTAGATATTTCCATGTTCACACAGAGAGCGGTGTAGATATTTCCATGTTCATACAGATGGCGGTGTAGATATTTCCATTTTCATACAGATAGCGGTGTAGTTATTTCCATGTGTAAAGAGATACCTGTGTAGATATTTCCATGTATATGCAGATAGCTGTGTAGCAATTTCCATTTTCATGCAGACAGCGGTGTCTATATTTCCCTGTTCTAACAGATAGCGGTGTAGATATTTCCATGTTCATAAAGATGGTGGTGTAGATATTTCCATGTTCATACAGATGGCGGTGTAGATATTTCCATGTTCATACAGATAGCGGTGTAGATATTTCCATGTTAATCCAGATGGCTGTGTAGATATTTCCATGTTCATAGAGATAGCGGTGTAGATATTTCCAAGTTCATACAGATAGCGGTGTAGATATTTCCATGTTCATCCAGATTTCTGCGTAGATATATCCATGTTCATACAGATGGCGGTGAAGATATTTCCATGTACATACAGATAGCGGTGTAGATATTTCCATGTTCATACAGATAGCCGTGTAGATATTGCCATGTTCAAACCGATAGCGGTGCTGATACTTCCATGTTTATACAGGTAGCAGTGTACATATTTCCGTGTTTATACAGATGGCTGTGTAGATATATCCATGTTCATACAGATGGCGGTTTAGATATTTCCATGTTCATCCAGATGGCTGTGTAGATATATCCATGTTCATACTGATGGCGGAGAAGATATTTCCATGTTCATACAGATGGCGGTGTAGATATTTCCATGTTCATACAGATAGCGGTGTATGTATTTCCATGTTCATACAGATAGCGGTGTAGATATTTCCATTTTTATGCAGATAGCGGTGAATATATTTCCCTATTCAAACAGTTAGCGGTTTAGATATTTCCATGGTCATAAAAATAGCGGTGTAGATATTTCCATGTTTATACAGATAGCGGTGAAAATGTATGCATGTTTACACAGATAGCGGTGTAGATATTTCCATGTTCATCCAGAATGCTGTGTAGATATATCCATGTTCATACAGATGGCGGTGAAGATATTTCCATGTTCATACAGATAGCGGTGTAGGTATTTCCATGTTCATACAGAAAGCGTTGTAGATATTTCCATGTTCAAACAGATAGCGGTGTATGTATTTCCATGTTCATACAGTTAGCGGTGTATATATTTCCATTTTCAAGCAGATAGCGGTGTATATACTTCCATGTTTAAACAGTTAGCGGTGTAGATATTTCCATGTTCATAAAGATAGCGGTGTAGATATTTCCATGTTTATACAGATAGCGGTGAAAATGTAGGCATGTTTACACAGATAGCGGTGTAGATATTTCCATGTTCATCCACATGGCTGTGTAGATATATCCATGTTCATATAGATGGTGGTGAGAATATTCCCATGTTCATACAGATAGCGGTGTAGATATTTCCATGTTCATCCAGATGGCTGTGTAGATATATCCATGTTCATATACATGGCGGTGAAAATATTTCCATGTTCATACAGATGGCGGTGAAGATATTTCCATGTACATACAGATAGCGGTGTAGATATTTCCATGTTCATACAGATAGCCGTGTAGATATTGCCATGTTCATACCGATAGCGGTGCTGATACTTCCATGTTTATACAGGTAGCGGTGTACATATTTCCGTGTTTATACAGATGGCTGTGTAGATATTTCCATGTTCATACAGATAGCGGTGTAGATATTTCCATGTTCATCCAGATGGCTGTGTAGATATTTCCATGTTCATACAGATAGCGGTGTAGATATTTCCATGTTCATACAGATAGCGGTGTACATATTTCCATGTTCATACAGATGGCGGTGTAGATATTAACATTTTCATACAGATAGCGGTGTAGTTATTTCCATGTGTAAAGAGATAGATGTGTAGATATTTCCATGTATATGCAGATAGCTGTGTAGAAATTTTCATTTTCATGCAGACAGCGGTGTATATATTTCCCTGTTCAAGCAGATAGCGGTGTAGATATTTCCATGTTCATACAGATAGCGGTGTAGATATTTCCATGTTCATACAGATAGCGGTGTATGTATTTCCATGTTCATACAGATAGCGGTGTAGATATTTCCATGTTTATCCAGATGGCTGTGTAGATATTTCCATGTTCATACAGATAGCGGTGTAGATATTTCCATGTTCATACAGATAGCGCTGTAGATATTTCCATGTTCATCCAGATGGCTGCGTAGATATATCCATGTTCATACAGATGGCGGTGAAGATATTTCCATGTACATACAGATAGCGGTGTAGATATTTCCATGTTCATACAGATAGCCGTGTAGATATTGCCATGTTCATACCGATAGCGGTGCTGATACTTCCATGTTTATACAGGTAGCGGTGTACATATTTCCGTGTTTATACAGATGGCTGTGTAGATATTTCCATGTTCATACAGATAGCGCTGTAGATATTTCCATGTTCATCCAGATGGCTGTGTAGATATATCCATGTTCATACAGATGGCGGAGAAGATATTTCCATGTTCATACAGATGGCGGCGTAGATATTTCCATGTTCATACAGATAGCGGTGTAGATATTTCCATGTTCATCCAGATGGCTGTGTAGATATTTCCATGTTCATACAGATAGCGGTGTAGATATTTCCATGTTCACAAAGAGAGCGGTGTAGATATTTCCATGTTCATACAGATGGCGGTGTAGATATTTCCATTTTCATACAGATAGCGGTGTAGTTATTTCCATGTGTAAAGAGATACCTGTGTAGATATTTCCATGTATATGCAGATAGCTGTGTAGCAATTTCCATTTTCATGCAGACAGCGGTGTCTATATTTCCCTGTTCAAACAGATAGCGGTGTAGATATTTCCATGTTCATAAAGATGGTGGTGTAGATATTTCCATGTTCATACAGATGGCGGTGTAGATATTTCCATGTTCATACAGATAGCGGTGTAGATATTTCCATGTTAATCCAGATGGCTGTGTAGATATTTCCATGTTCATACAGATAGCGGTGTAGATATTTCCATGTTCATACAGATAGCGGTGTAGATATTTCCATATTCATCCAGATTTCTGCGTAGATATATCCATGTTCATACAGATGGCGGTGAAGATATTTCCATGTACATACAGATAGCGGGGTAGATATTTCCATGTTCATACAGATAGCCGTGTAGATATTGCCATGTTCAAACCGATAGCGGTGCTGATACTTCCATGTTTATACAGGTAGCAGTGTACATATTTCCGTGTTTATACAGATGGCTGTGTAGATATATCCATGTTCATACAGATGGCGGTTTAGATATTTCCATGTTCATCCAGATGGCTGTGTAGATATATCCATGTTCATACTGATGGCGGAGAAGATATTTCCATGTTCATACAGATGGCGGTGTAGATATTTCCATGTTCATACAGATAGCGGTGTATGTATTTCCATGTTCATACAGATAGCGGTGTAGATATTTCCATTTTTATGCAGATAGCGGTGAATATATTTCCCTATTCAAACAGTTAGCGGTTTAGATATTTCCATGGTCATAAAGATAGCGGTGTAGATATTTCCATGTTTATACAGATAGCGGTGAAAATGTATGCATGTTTACACAGATAGCGGTGTAGATATTTCCATGTTCATCCAGAATGCTGTGTAGATATATCCATGTTCATACAGATGGCGGTGAAGATATTTCCATGTTCATACAGATAGCGGTGTAGGTATTTCCATGTTCATACAGAAAGCGTTGTAGATATTTCCATGTTCAAACAGATAGCGGTGTATGTATTTCCATGTTCATACAGTTAGCGGTGTATATATTTCCATTTTCAAGCAGATAGCGGTGTATATACTTCCATGTTCAAACAGTTAGCGGTGTAGATATTTCCATGTTCATAAAGATAGCGGTGTAGATATTTCCATGATTATACAGATAGCGGTGAAAATGTAGGCATGTTTACACAGATAGCGGTGTAGATATTTCCATGTTCATCCACATGGCTGTGTAGATATATCCATGTTCATATAGATGGTGGTGAGAATATTCCCATGTTCATACAGATAGCGGTGTAGATATTTCCATGTTCATCCAGATGGCTGTGTAGATATATCCATGTTCATATACATGGCGGTGAAAATATTTCCATGTTCATACAGATAGCGGTGTAGATATTTCCATGTTCACACAGATAGCGGTGTAGATATTTCCATGTTTATACAGATAGCGGTGTAGATATTTCCATGTTTATACAGATAGCGGTGTAGATATTTCCATGTTTATACAGATAGCGCTGTAGATATTTCCATCTTTATACAGATGGCGGTGTAGATATTCCCATGTTTGTACAGAAGGCCGTGTAGATATTTCCATGCTTATACAGATGGCAGTGTAGATATTTCCATGTTTATAGAGATGAAGGTCTAGATATTTCCATGTTTTTACAGATAGCGGTGTAGTTATTTCCATGTTATTGAGATAATATTGTAGATATTTCCATGTTTATACAGATAGCGGGGTAGATATTTCCATGTTCAAATGGATAGCGGTGTAGATATTTCCATGTTCATACAGATAGCAGTGTAGATATTTCCATGTTCATACAGATAGCGGTGTAGATTTTTCCATTTTCATACAGTTGGCAGTACACATATTTCCAGGTTCATACAGATGGCGGTGAAGATATTTCCATGTTGATACAGAAGGCAGTGTATATATTTCCATGTTGATACAGATGGCGGTGTAGATAATTCCATGTTCTTACAGATGGCGGTGTAGATATTTACATGATTATACAGATAGCGGTGAAGATATTTGCATGTTTATTCAAAGAGCAGTGTAGTCATTTCCAAGTTTTTACCGATAGCGGTGTAGATATTTCCATGTTTATAGAGATAGCAGTCTAGTTATTTCCATGTTTAAGCAGATAACAGTGTAGATATTTCCATGTTTATGCAGATAGAGGTGTAGATATTTCTGTGTTTATACAGATAACATTGTAGATATTTCCATGATCATACAGATGGTGGTGTAAATAATTCCATTTTGATACAGATGACGGTGTAGGTATTTCCATGTTTATACAGATGGCGGTGTAGATATTTCCATGTTTATACAGATGGCGGTGTAGATATTTCCATGTTTACAGAGAAAGTGGTGTAGATATTTCCATGTTTACACAGATAGCGGTGTAGATATTTCCATGTTTATACAGATAGCAGTGTAGATATTTCCATGTTTATTCAGATAGCGGTGTAGATATTTCC
The DNA here is from genome assembly GCF_029281585.2 of Gorilla gorilla gorilla. Taxonomy (NCBI): domain Eukaryota; kingdom Metazoa; phylum Chordata; class Mammalia; order Primates; family Hominidae; genus Gorilla; species Gorilla gorilla. The sequence continues at coordinate 687,724 of NC_073244.2, read as the reverse complement.
ATGTTTATATAGATAGCTGTGAAGGTATTTCCCTGTTTTACAGATAGCAGTGTAGATATTTCCATGTTCATACAGATAGAGGTGCAGATTTTTCCATGCTCCTACAGATGTCAGTGAAGATATTTCCATGTTGATACAGATGGCGGTGTATATATTTCCATGTTGATACAGATGGCGGTGTAGATAATTCCATCTTCTTACAGATGGCTGTGTAGTTATTTCCATGTTCATGCAGATGGCGGTGTAGATATTTCCATGTTTATACAGATAGCGGTGTATATATTTAAATGTTCAAACAGATAGCTGTGTAGATATTTCCATGTATACAGAGATGGCGGTGTAGATATTTCCTTCTTTATAGAGATATTGTTGTAGGTATTTCCATGTTTATACAGATAGCGGAGTAGATATTGCCATGCTTCTACAGATAGCGGTGTAGATAGTTCCATGTTTATACAGATGGCAGTGTGGATATTTCCACGTTTATAGATATAGCGGGGTAGATATTTCAGTGTTTATAGAGATAGCGGAGTAGATATTTCCATGTTTTTACAGATAGCGGTGCAGATATTTCCATGTTTATACAGAGAGCAATGTAGATATTTCCATGTTTATAGAGATAGCGGTGTCAATATTTCCATGTTTACACAGATAGCAGTGAACATATTTACAAGTTTATACAGATAGCGGTGTAGATATTTCCATCTTTATACAGATACCGGTGTAGATATTTCCATGTTTATACAGATAGCGTTATAGATATTTCCACGTTTGTAGAGATAGCAGGGTATTTATTTCCATGTTCATACAGATAGCGGTGTAGATATTTCCATGTTCATACCGATAGCGGTGCTGATATTTCCATGTTTATACAGGTAGCGGTGTAGATATTTCCATGTTTATACAGATAGAGGTGAGGATATTTCCATGTTTATACAGATAGCGGTGTAGATATTTCCATGTTTATACAGACAGCGGTGTAGTTATCTCCTTCTTAATACAGATGGCGGTGTAGATATTTATATGTTAATACAGATGGCGGTGCAGATATTTCCATGTTCATACAGATGGCGGTGTAGATATTTCCATGTTTATAGAGATAGCGGTGTAGTTATTTCCATGTGTATAGAGATAGCTGTGTAGATATTTCCATGTATATGCAGATAGCTGTGTAGATATTTCCATTTTCATGCAGACAGCGTTGTAGATATTTCCATGTTCAAACAGATAGCGGTGTAGATATTTCTATGTTCGTACAGATAGTGGTGTAGATACTTCCATGTTCATACAGATAGCGGTGTAGATATTTCCATGTTCATACAGATAGAGGTGTAGATATTTCCATGTTCATACAGATAGCGGTGCTGATATTTCCATGTTCATACAGATAGCGGTGCTGATATTTCCATGTTTATACAGGTAGCGGTGTAGATATTTCCATGTTTATACAGATAGCGGTGTAGATATTTCCAAGTTTTTACAGGTAGCGGTGTAGATATCTCCATCTAAATACAGATGGCGGTGTAGATATTTATATGTTCATACAGATGGCGGTGCAGATATTTCCAGGTTCATACAGATGGCGGTGTAGATATTTCCATGTTTATAGTGATAGCGGTGTAGTTATTTCCATGTGTAAAGAGATAGCTTTGTAGATGTTTCCATGTATATGCAGATAGCTGTGTAGCAATTTCCATTTTCATGCAGACAGCGGTGTATATATTTCCCTGTTCAAACAGATAGTGGTGTAGATATTTCCATGTTCATACAGATAGCGGTGTAGATATTTCCATGTTCATACAGATAGCGGTGCTGATATTTCCATGTTTTTACAGGTAGCGGTGAAGCTATTTCCATGTTTATACAGATAGCGGTGTATATATTTCCATGTTTATACAGATAGCGGTGTTGATATTTCCATGTTTATACTGATATCGGTGTAGATATCTCCATCTTAATACAGATGGCGGTGTACATATTTATATGTTCATACAGATGGTGATGCAGATATTTCCATTTTCATACAGATGGCGGTGTAGATATTTCCATGTTCATACAGATAGCGGTGTAGTTATTTCCATGTGTAAAGAGATAGCTGTGTAGATATTTCCATGTATTTGCAGATAGCTGTGTAGATATTTCCATTTTCATGCAGATAGCGGTGTATATATTTCCCTGTTCAAACAGTTAGCGGTGTAGATATTTCCATGTTCATAAAGATAGCGGTGTAGATATTTCCATGTTTATACAGATAGCGGTGAAGATGTATGCATGTTTACACAGATAGCGGTGTAGATATTTCCATGTTCATCCAGATGGCTGTGTAGATATATCCATGTTCATACAGATGGCGGAGAAGATATTTCCATGTTCATACAGATGGCGGTGTAGATATTTCCATGTTCATACAGATAGCGGTGTAGATATTTCAGTGTTCATACAGATAGCGGAGTAGATATTTCCATGATCATACAGATAGCGGTGTATGTATTTCCATGTTCATACAGATATCGGTGTAGATATTTCCATTTTTATGCAGATAGCAGTGTATATATTTCCCTGTTCAAAAAGTTCGCGGTTTAGATATCTCCATGTTCATAAAGATAGCGGTGTAGATATTTCCATGTTTATACAGATAGCTGTGAAAATGTATGCATGTTTACACAGATAGCGGTGTGGATATTTCCATGTTCATCCAGAATGCTGTGTAGATATATCCATGTTCATACAGATGGCGGTGAGGATATTTCCATGTTCATACAGATAGCAGTGTAGATATTTCCATGTTCATACAGAAAGCGGTGTAGATATTTCCATGTTCAAACAGATAGCGGTGTATGTATTTCCATGTTCATACAGTTAGCGGTGTATATATTTCCATTTTTAAGCAGATAGCGGTGTATATACTTCCTTGTTCAAACAGTTAGCGGTGTAGATATTTCCATGTTCATAAAGATAGTGGTGTAGATATTTCCATGTTTATACAGATAGCGGTGAAAATCTAGGCATGTTTACACAGATAGCGGTGTAGATATTTCCATGTTCATCCAGATGGCTGTGTAGATATATCCATGTTCATATAGATGGTGGTGAGAATATTCCCATGTTCATACAGATAACGGTGTAGATATTTCCATGTGCATACGGAAAGCGGTGTAGATATTTCCATGTTCATACAGATAGCGGTGTAGATATTTCCATGTTCATCCAGTTGGCTGTGTAGATATTTCCATGTTCATACAGATAGCGGTGTAGATATATCCATCTTCATACAGATAGCGGTGTAGATATTTCCATGTTCATACAGATGGCGGTGTAGATATTTCCATTTTCTTACAGATAGCGGTGTAGTTATTTCCATGTGTAAAGAGATACCTGTGTAGATATTTCCATGTATATGCAGATAGCTGTGTAGCAATTTCCATTTTCATGCAGACAGCGGTGTATATATTTCCCTGTTCAAACAGATAGCGGTGTAGATATTTCCATGTTCATACAGATAGCGGTGTAGATATTTCCATGTTCATACAGATAGCGGTGTATGAATTTCCATGTTCATACAGATAGCGGTGTAGATATTTCCATTCTCATGCAGATAGCTGTGTATATATTTCCCTGTTCAAACAGATATCGGTTTAGATATTTCCATGTTCATAAAGATAGCGGTGTAGATATTTCCATGTTTATACAGATAGCGGTGAAGATGTATGCATGTTTACACAGATAGCCGTGTACATATTTCCATGTTCATCCAGATGGCTGTGTAGATATATCCATGTTCATACAGATGGCGGTGAAGATATTTCCATGTTCATACAGATAGCGGTGTAGATATTTCCATGTTCATACAGGTAGCGGTGTATATATTTCCATGTTCATACAGATAGCGGTGCTGATATTTCCATGTTCATACAGGTAGCGGTGTAGATATTTCCATGTTTATACAGATAGCGGTGTAGATATTTCCATGTTTGTACAGATAGCGGTGTAGATATTTCCATGTTGATACAGATAGCGGTGTAGATATCTCCATCTTAATACAGATGGCGGTGTAGATATTCATATGTTCTTACTGATGGCGGTGCGGATATTTCCATGTTCATACAGATGGCGGTGTAGATATTTCCATGTTCATACAGATAGCGGTGTAGATATTTCCATGTTTATCCAGATGGCTGTGTAGATATTTCCATGTTCATACAGATAGCGGTGTAGATATTTCCATGTTCATACAGATAGCGCTGTAGATATTTCCATGTTCATCCAGATGGCTGCGTAGATATATCCATGTTCATACAGATGGCGGTGAAGATATTTCCATGTACATACAGATAGCGGTGTAGATATTTCCATGTTCATACAGATAGCCGTGTAGATATTGCCATGTTCATACCGATAGCGGTGCTGATACTTCCATGTTTATACAGGTAGCGGTGTACATATTTCCGTGTTTATACAGATGGCTGTGTAGATATTTCCATGTTCATACAGATAGCGGTGTAGATATTTCCATGTTCATCCAGATGGCTGTGTAGATATTTCCATGTTCATACAGATAGCGGTGTAGATATTTCCATGTTCATACAGATAGCAGTGTACATATTTCCATGTTCATACAGATGGCGGTGTAGATATTAACATTTTCATACAGATAGCGGTGTAGTTATTTCCATGTGTAAAGAGATAGATGTGTAGATATTTCCATGTATATGCAGATAGCTGTGTAGAAATTTTCATTTTCATGCAGACAGCGGTGTATATATTTCCCTGTTCAAGCAGATAGCGGTGTAGATATTTCCATGTTCATACAGATAGCGGTGTAGATATTTCCATGTTCATACAGATAGCGGTGTATGTATTTCCATGTTCATACAGATAGCGGTGTAGATATTTCCATGTTTATCCAGATGGCTGTGTAGATATTTCCATGTTCATACAGATAGCGGTGTAGATATTTCCATGTTCATACAGATAGCGCTGTAGATATTTCCATGTTCATCCAGATGGCTGCGTAGATATATCCATGTTCATACAGATGGCGGTGAAGATATTTCCATGTACATACAGATAGCGGTGTAGATATTTCCATGTTCATACAGATAGCCGTGTAGATATTGCCATGTTCATACCGATAGCGGTGCTGATACTTCCATGTTTATACAGGTAGCGGTGTACATATTTCCGTGTTTATACAGATGGCTGTGTAGATATTTCCATGTTCATACAGATAGCGCTGTAGATATTTCCATGTTCATCCAGATGGCTGTGTAGATATATCCATGTTCATACAGATGGCGGAGAAGATATTTCCATGTTCATACAGATGGCGGCGTAGATATTTCCATGTTCATACAGATAGCGGTGTAGATATTTCCATGTTCATCCAGATGGCTGTGTAGATATTTCCATGTTCATACAGATAGCGGTGTAGATATTTCCATGTTCACAAAGAGAGCGGTGTAGATATTTCCATGTTCATACAGATGGCGGTGTAGATATTTCCATTTTCATACAGATAGCGGTGTAGTTATTTCCATGTGTAAAGAGATACCTGTGTAGATATTTCCATGTATATGCAGATAGCTGTGTAGCAATTTCCATTTTCATGCAGACAGCGGTGTCTATATTTCCCTGTTCAAACAGATAGCGGTGTAGATATTTCCATGTTCATAAAGATGGTGGTGTAGATATTTCCATGTTCATACAGATGGCGGTGTAGATATTTCCATGTTCATACAGATAGCGGTGTAGATATTTCCATGTTAATCCAGATGGCTGTGTAGATATTTCCATGTTCATACAGATAGCAGTGTAGATATTTCCATGTTCATACAGATAGCGGTGTAGATATTTCCATATTCATCCAGATTTCTGCGTAGATATATCCATGTTCATACAGATGGCGGTGAAGATATTTCCATGTACATACAGATAGCGGGGTAGATATTTCCATGTTCATACAGATAGCCGTGTAGATATTGCCATGTTCAAACCGATAGCGGTGCTGATACTTCCATGTTTATACAGGTAGCAGTGTACATATTTCCGTGTTTATACAGATGGCTGTGTAGATATATCCATGTTCATACAGATGGCGGTTTAGATATTTCCATGTTCATCCAGATGGCTGTGTAGATATATCCATGTTCATACTGATGGCGGAGAAGATATTTCCATGTTCATACAGATGGCGGTGTAGATATTTCCATGTTCATACAGATAGCGGTGTATGTATTTCCATGTTCATACAGATAGCGGTGTAGATATTTCCATTTTTATGCAGATAGCGGTGAATATATTTCCCTATTCAAACAGTTAGCGGTTTAGATATTTCCATGGTCATAAAGATAGCGGTGTAGATATTTCCATGTTTATACAGATAGCGGTGAAAATGTATGCATGTTTACACAGATTGCGGTGTAGATATTTCCATGTTCATCCAGAATGCTGTGTAGATATATCCATGTTCATACAGATGGCGGTGAAGATATTTCCATGTTCATACAGATAGCGGTGTAGGTATTTCCATGTTCATACAGAAAGCGTTGTAGATATTTCCATGTTCAAACAGATAGCGGTGTATGTATTTCCATGTTCATACAGTTAGCGGTGTATATATTTCCATTTTCAAGCAGATAGCGGTGTATATACTTCCATGTTCAAACAGTTAGCGGTGTAGATATTTCCATGTTCATAAAGATAGCGGTGTAGATATTTCCATGATTATACAGATAGCGGTGAAAATGTAGGCATGTTTACACAGATAGCGGTGTAGATATTTCCATGTTCATCCACATGGCTGTGTAGATATATCCATGTTCATATAGATGGTGGTGAGAATATTCCCATGTTCATACAGATAGCGGTGTAGATATTTCCATGTTCATCCAGATGGCTGTGTAGATATATCCATGTTCATATACATGGCGGTGAAAATATTTCCATGTTCATACAGATAGCGGTGTAGATATTTCCATGTTCACACAGATAGCGGTGTAGATTTTTCCATGTTTATACAGATAGCGGTGTAGATATTTCCATGTTTATACAGATAGCGGTGTAGATATTTCCATGTTTATACAGATAGCGCTGTAGATATTTCCATCTTTATACAGATGGCGGTGTAGATATTCCCATGTTTGTACAGAAGGCCGTGTAGATATTTCCATGCTTATACAGATGGCAGTGTAGATATTTCCATGTTTATAGAGATGAAGGTCTAGATATTTCCATGTTTTTACAGATAGCGGTGTAGTTATTTCCATGTTATTGAGATAATATTGTAGATATTTCCATGTTTATACAGATAGCGGGGTAGATATTTCCATGTTCAAATGGATAGCGGTGTAGATATTTCCATGTTCATACAGATAGCAGTGTAGATATTTCCATGTTCATACAGATAGCGGAGTAGATTTTTCCATTTTCATACAGTTGGCAGTACACATATTTCCAGGTTCATACAGATGGCGGTGAAGATATTTCCATGTTGATACAGAAGGCAGTGTATATATTTCCATGTTGATACAGATGGCGGTGTAGATAATTCCATGTTCTTACAGATGGCGGTGTAGATATTTACATGATTATACAGATAGCGGTGAAGATATTTGCATGTTTATTCAAAGAGCAGTGTAGTCATTTCCAAGTTTTTACCGATAGCGGTGTAGATATTTCCATGTTTATAGAGATAGCAGTCTAGTTATTTCCATGTTTAAGCAGATAACAGTGTAGATATTTCCATGTTTATGCAGATAGAGGTGTAGATATTTCTGTGTTTATACAGATAACATTGTAGATATTTCCATGATCATACAGATGGTGGTGTAAATAATTCCATTTTGATACAGATGACGGTGTAGGTATTTCCATGTTTATACAGATGGCGGTGTAGATATTTCCATGTTTATACAGATGGCGGTGTAGATATTTCCATGTTTACAGAGAAAGTGGTGTAGATATTTCCATGTTTACACAGATAGCGGTGTAGATATTTCCATGTTTATACAGATAGCAGTGTAGATATTTCCATGTTTATTCAGATAGCGGTGTAGATATTTCCATGTTTATATAGATAGCGGTGAAGGTATTTCCCTGTTTTACAGATAGCAGTGTAGATATTTCCATGTTCATACAGATAGAGGTGCAGATTTTTCCATGCTCCTACAGATGTCAGTGAAGATATTTCCATGTTGATACAGATGGCGGTGTATATATTTCCATGTTGATACAGATGGCGGTGTAGATAATTCCATCTTCTTACAGATGGCTGTGTAGTTATTTCCATGTTCATGCAGATGGCGGTGTAGATATTTCCAAGTTTATACAGATAGCGGTGTATATATTTAAATGTTCAAACAGATAGCTGTGTAGATATTTCCATGTATACAGAGATGGCGGTGTAGATATTTCCTTCTTTATAGAGATATTGTTGTAGGTATTTCCATGTTTATACAGATAGCGGAGTAGATATTGCCATGCTTCTACAGATAGCGGTGTAGATAGTTCCATGTTTATACAGATGGCAGTGTGGATATTTCCACGTTTATAGATATAGCGGGGTAGATATTTCAGTGTTTATAGAGATAGCGGAGTAGATATTTCCATGTTTTTACAGATAGCGGTGCAGATATTTCCATGTTTATACAGAGAGCAATGTAGATATTTCCATGTTTATAGAGATAGCGGTGTCAATATTTCCATGTTTACACAGATAGCAGTGAACATATTTACAAGTTTATACAGATAGCGGTGTAGATATTTCCATCTTTATACAGATACCGGTGTAGATATTTCCATGTTTATACAGATAGCGTTATAGATATTTCCATGTTTGTAGAGATAGCAGGGTATTTATTTCCATGTTCATACAGATAGCGGTGTAGATATTTCCATGTTCATACCGATAGCGGTGCTGATATTTCCATGTTTATACAGGTAGCGGTGTAGATATTTCCATGTTTATACAGATAGAGGTGAGGATATTTCCATGTTTATACAGATAGCGGTGTAGATATTTCCATGTTTATACAGACAGCGGTGTAGTTATCTCCTTCTTAATACAGATGGCGGTGTAGATATTTATATGTTAATACAGATGGCGGTGCAGATATTTCCATGTTCATACAGATGGCGGTGTAGATATTTCCATGTTTATAGAGATAGCGGTGTAGTTATTTCCATGTGTATAGAGATAGCTGTGTAGATATTTCCATGTATATGCAGATAGCTGTGTAGATATTTCCATTTTCATGCAGACAGCGTTGTAGATATTTCCATGTTCAAACAGATAGCGGTGTAGATATTTCTATGTTCGTACAGATAGTGGTGTAGATACTTCCATGTTCATACAGATAGCGGTGTAGATATTTCCATGTTCATACAGATAGAGGTGTAGATATTTCCATGTTCATACAGATAGCGGTGCTGATATTTCCATGTTCATACAGATAGCGGTGCTGATATTTCCATGTTTATACAGGTAGCGGTGTAGATATTTCCATGTTTATACAGATAGCGGTGTAGATATTTCCAAGTTTTTACAGGTAGCGGTGTAGATATCTCCATCTAAATACAGATGGCGGTGTAGATATTTATATGTTCATACAGATGGCGGTGCAGATATTTCCAGGTTCATACAGATGGCGGTGTAGATATTTCCATGTTTATAGTGATAGCGGTGTAGTTATTTCCATGTGTAAAGAGATAGCTTTGTAGATGTTTCCATGTATATGCAGATAACTGTGTAGATATTTCTATTTTCATGCAGATAGCGGTTTAGATATTTCCAAGTTCAAACAGATAGCGGTGTAGATATTTCCATGTTCATACAGATAGCGGTGTAGATATTTTCATGTTTATACAGATGGCGGTGAAGATGTATGCATGTTTACACAGATAGCGGTGTAGATATTTCCATGTTCATACAGATAGTGGTGTAGATATTTCCATGTTCATCCAGATGGCTGTGTAGACATATCCATGTTAAAACTGATGGCGGTGAAGATATTTACATGTTCATACAGATAGCGGTGTAGATATTTCCATGTTCATACAGATAGCGGTGTAGATATTTCCATGTTCATACCGATAGCGGTGCTCTGATATTTCCATGTTTATACAGGTAGCGGTGTAGATATTTCCATGTTTATACAGAAAGCGGTGTAGATATTTCCATGTTTATACAGATAGCAGTGTAGATATTTCCATGTTTATACTGATAGCGGTGTAGTTATGTCCTTCTTAATACAGATGGCAGTGTAGATATTTATATGTTCATACAGATGGCCGTGCAGATATTTCCATGTTCATACAGATGGCGGTGTAGATATTTCCATGTTTATAGAGATAGCGGTGTAGTTACTTCCATGTGTAAAGAGATAGCTTTGTAGATATTTCCATGTATATGCAGATAGCTGTGTAGATATTTCGATTTTCATGCAGACTGCAGTGAAGTTATTTCCATGTTCAAACAGATAGCGGTGTAGATATTTCCATGTTTATACAGAGAGCATTGTAGATATTTCCATGTTTATGGAGATAGCGGTGTCAATATTTCCATGTTTACACAGATAGCAGTGAAGATATTTACAAGTTTATACAGATAGCGGTGTAGATATTTCCATCTTTATACAGATAGCGGTGTAGATATTTCCATGTTTATACAGATAGCGTTATAGATATTTCCATGTTTGTAGAGATAGCAGGGTATTTATTTCCATGTTCATACAGATAGCGGTGTAGATATTTCCATGTTCATACCGATAGCGGTGCTGATATTTCCATGTTTATACAGGTAGCGGTGTAGATATTTCCATGTTTATTCAGATAGCGCTGTAGATATTTCCATGTTTATACAGATAGCGGTGTAGATATTTCCATGTTTATACAGATAGCGGTGTAGTTATCTCCTTCGTAATACAGATGGCGGTGTAGATATTTATATGTTCATACAGATGGCGGTGCAGATATTTCCATGTTCATACAGATGGCCGTGTAGATATTTCCATGTTTATAGAGATAGCGGTGTAGTTATTTCCATGTGTAAAGAGATAGCTGTGTAGATATTTCCATGTATATGCAGATAGCTGTGTAGATATTTCCATTTTCATGCAGACAGCGGTGTAGATATTTCCATGTTCAAACAGATAGCGGTGTAGATATTTCTATGTTTGTACAGATAGCGGTGTAGATATTACCATGTTCATACAGATAGCGGTTTAGATATTTCCATGTTCATACAGATAGCAGTGTAGATATTTCCATGTTCATACAGATAGCGATGCTGATATTTCCATGTTCGTACAGATAGCGGTGCTGATATTTCCATGTTTATACAGGTAGCGGTGTAGATATTTCCATGTTTATACAGATAGTGGTGTAGATGTTTCCATGTTTATACAGATAGCGGTGTAGATATTTCCAAGTTTTTACAGATAGCGGTGTAGATATCTCCATCTTAATACAGATGGCGGTGTAGATATTTATATGTTCATACAGATGGCGGTGCAGATATTTCCATGTTCATACAGATGGCGGTGTAGATATTTCCATGTTTATAGAGATAGCGGTGTAGTTATTTCCATGTGTAAAGAGATAGCTTTGTAGATATTTCCATGTATTTTCAGATACCTGTGTAGATATTTCTATTTTCATGCAGATAGCCGTTTAGATATTTCCATGTTCAAACAGATAGCGGTGTAGATATTTCCATGTTCATACAGATAGCGGTGTAGATATTTCCATGTTTATACAGATGGCGGTGAAGATGTATGCATGTTTACACCAATAGCGGTGTAGATATTTCCATGTTCATACAGATAGCGGTGTAGATATTTCCATGTTCATCCAGATGGCTTTGTAGACGTATCCATGTTAAAACAGATGGCGGTGAAGATATTTCCATGTTCATACAGATAGCGGTGTAGATATTCCCATGTTCATACAGATGGCGGTGTAGATATTTCCATGTTCATACAGATGGCTGTGTAGATATATCCATGTTCATACAGATAGCGGTGTAGATATTTCCATGTTCATACAGATAGCCGTGTAGATATTGCCATGTTCATACGGATAGCGGTGCTGATACTTCCATCTTTATACAGGTAGCAGTGTACATATTTCCGTGTTTATACAGATGGCTGTGTAGATATATCCATGTTCATACAGATGGCGGTGTAGATATTTCCATGTTCATACAAATAGCGGTTTAGATATTTCCATGTTCATCCAGATGGCTGTGTAGATATATCCATGTTCATACAGATGGCGGAGAAGATATTTCCATGTTCTTACAAATGGCGGTGTAGATATTTCCATGTTCATACAGATAGCGGTGTAGATATTTCCATTTTCATACAGATAGCGGTGTAGATATTTCCATGTTCATACAGATAGCGGTGTATGTATTTCCATGTTCATACAGATAGCGGTGTAGATATTTCCATTTTTATGCAGATAGCGGTGTATATATTTCCCTGTTCAAACAGTTAGCGGTTTAGATATTTCCATGTTCATAAAGATAGCGGTGTAGATATTTCCATGTTTATACAGATAGCGGTGAAAATGTATGCATGTTTACACAGATAGCGGTGTAGATATTTCCATGTTCATCCAGAATGCTGTGTAGATATATCCATGTTGATACAGATGGCGGTGAAGATATTTCCATGTTCATACAGATAGCGGTGTAGATATTTCCATGTTCATACAGATAGCGGTGTAGATATTTCCATGTTCATACAGATAGCGGTGTATGTATTTCCATGTTCATACAGATAGCGGTGTAGATATTTCCATGTTCATCCAGATGGCTGTGTAGATATTTCCATCTTCATGCAGATAGCGGTGTAGATATTTCCACGTTCATACAGATAGCGGTGTAGATATTTCCATGTTCATTCAGATGGCTGTTTAGATTTATCCATGTTCATACAGATGGCGATGAAGATATTTCCATGTTCATACAGATAGCGGTGTAGATATTTCCATGTTCATACCGATAGCCGTGTACATATTGCCATGTTCATACCGATAGCGGTGCTGATACTTCCATGTTTATACAGGTAGCGGTGTACATATTTCCGTGTTTATACAGATAGCGGTGTAGATATTTCCATGTTCATACAGATAGCGGTGTAGATATTTCCATCTTTATACAGATAGCGTTGTAGATATCTCCTTCTTAATACAGATGGCTGTGTAGACGTTTATATGTTCATACAGATGGCGGTGCAGATATTTCCATGTTCATACAGATGGCGGTGTAGATATTTCCATGTTTATAGAGATAGCGGTGTAGTTATTTCCAAGTGTAAAGAGATAGCTGTGTAGATATTTCCATATATATGCAGACAGCTGTGTAGATATTTCCATTTTCATGCAGATAGCGGTGTAGATATTTCCATGTTGAAACAGATAGCTCTGTAGATATTTCCATGTTCATACAGATAGCGGTGTAGATATTTCCATTTTCATACAGATAGCGGTGTAGATATTTCCATGTTCATACAGATAGCGGTGTATGTATTTCCATGTTCATACAGATAGCGGTGTAGATATTTCCATTTTTATGCAGATAGCGGTGTATATATTTCCCTGTTCAAACAGTTAGCGGTTTAGATATTTCCATGTTCATAAAGATAGCGGTGTAGATATTTCCATGTTTATACAGATAGCGGTGAAAATGTATGCATGTTTACACAGATAGCGGTGTAGATATTTCCATGTTCATCCAGAATGCTGTGTAGATATATCCATGTTCATACAGATGGCGGTGAAGATATTTCCATGTTCATACAGATAGGAGTGTTGATATTTCCATGGTCATACAGATAGCGGTGTAGATATTTCCATGTTCATACAGATAGCGGTGTATGTATTTCCATGTTCATACAGATAGCGGTGTAGATATTTCCATGTTCATCCAGATGGCTGTGTAGATATTTCCATCTTCATGCAGATAGCAGTGTAGATATTTCCATGTTCATACAGATAGCGGTGTAGATATTTCCATATTCATCCAGATGGCTGTGTAGATATATCCATGTTCATACAGATGGCGATGAAGATATTTCCATGTTCATACAGATAGCTGTGTAGATATTTCCATGTTCATACCGATAGCCGTGTGGATATTGCCATGTTCATACCGATAGCGGTGCTGATACCTCCATGTTTATACAGGTAGCGGTGTACATATTTCCGTGTTTATACAGATTGCATTGTAGATATTTCCATGTTCATACAGATAGCGGTGTAGATATTTCCATCTTTATACAGATAGCAGTGTAGATATCTCCTTCTTAATACAGATGGCTGTGTAGACATTTATATGTTCATACAGATGGCGGTGCAGATATTTCCATGTTCATACAGATGGCGGTGTAGATATTTCCATGTTTATAGAGATAGCGCTGTAGTTATTTCCAAGTGTAAAGAGATAGCTGTGTAGATATTTCCATATATATGCAGATAGCTGTGTAGATATTTCCATTTTCATGCAGATAGCGGTGTAGATATTTCCATGTTCAAACAGATAGCTCTGTAGATATTTCCATGTTCATACAGATAGCGGTGTAGATATTTCCATGTTTATACAGATGGCTGTGTAGATATATCCATATTCATACAGACGGCGGTGTAGATATTTCCATGTTCATACTAATAGCGGTGTAGATATTTCCATGTTCATCCAGATGGCTGTGTAGATATATCCATGTTCATACATACCGATGGCAGAGAAGATATTTCCATGTTCATTCAGATAGCGGCATAAATATTTCCATGTTCATACAGATAGCGGTGTAGATATTTCCATGTTCATGCAGATGGCTGTGAAGATATATCCATGTTCATACAGATGGCGGAGAAGATATTTCCATGTTCATTCAGATAGCGGTGTAGATATTTCCATGTTCATACAGATAGCGGTGTAGATATTTCCAAGTTCATACAGATAGCGGTGTAGATATTTCCATGTTCGTACAGATAGCGGTGTAGATATTTCCATGTTCATCCAGATGGCTGTGTAGATATATCCATGTTCATTCAGATGGCGGTGAAGATATTTCCATGTTCATACAGATAGCGGTGTAGATTTTCCATGTTCATACAGATAGCCGTGTAGATATTGCCATGTTCATACCGATAGCGGTACTGATACTTCCATTTTTATACAGGTAGCTGTGTACATATTTCCATGTTTATACAGATAGCGGTGTAGATATTTCCATGTTCATACAGATAGCGGTGTAGATATTTCCATGTTTATACAGATAGCGGTGTAGATATCTCCTTAATACAGATGGCGGTGTAGATATTTACATGTTCATCCAGATGGCTGTGTAGATATTTCCATGTTCATACAGATAGCGGTGTAGATATTTCCATGTTCATACAGATAGCGGTGCAGATATTTCCATGTTCATACAGATGGCGGTGTAGATATTTCCATTTTCATACAGATAGCGGTGTAGTTATTTCCATGTGTAAAGAGATACCTGTGTAGATATTTCCATGTATATGCAGATAGCTGTGTAGCAATTTCCATTTTCATGCAGACAGCCGTGTATATATTTCCCTGTTCAAACAGATAGCGGTGTAGATATTTCCATGTTCATACAGATAGCGGTGTAGATATTTCCATGTTCGTACAGATAGCGGTGTAGATATTTCCATGTTCATACAGATAGCCGTGTAGATATTGCCATGTTCATACCGATAGCGGTGCAGATACTTCCATGTTTATACAGGTAGCTGTGTACATATTTCCGTGTTTATACAGATAGCGGTGTAGATATTTCCATGTTCATACAGATAGCGGTGTAGATATTTCCATCTTTATACAGATAGCGGTGTAGATATCTCCTTCTTAATACAGATGGCTGTGTAGACATTTATATGTTCATACAGATGGCGGTGCAGATATTTCCATGTTCATACAGATGGCGGTGTAGATATTTCCATGTTTATAGAGATAGTGGTGTAGTTATTTCCAAGTGTAATTAAATAGCTGTGTACATATTTCCATATATATGCAGATAGCTGTGTAGATATTTCCATTTTCATGCAGATAGCGGTGTAGATATTTCCATGTTCAAACAGATAGCAATGTAGATATTTCCATGTTCATACAGATAGCGGTGTAGATATTTCCATGTTTATACAGATGGCTGTGTAGATATATCCATGTTCATACAGATGGCGGTGAAGATATTTCCATGTTCATACTGATAGCGGTGTAGATATTTCCATGTTCATCCAGATGGCTGTGTAGATATATCCATGTTCAAACATACAGATGGCAGAGAAGATATTTCCATGTTCATACAGATGGCGGAGAAGATATTTCCATGTTCATACAGACGGCGGTGTAGATATTTCCATGTTCACACAGATAGCGGTGTAGATATTTCCATGTTCATACAGATAGCAGTGTAGATATTTCCGTGTTCATACAGATAGCGGTGTATGTATTTCCATGTTCATACAGATAGCGGTGTAGATATTTCCATTTTTATGCAGATAGCGGTGTATATATTCCCCTGCTCAGTTTGCGGTTCAGATATTTCCATGTTCATGCAGATAGCGGTGTAGATATTTCCATGTTCATACAGATAGCGGTGTAGATACTTCCATGTTCATCCAGATGGCTGTGTAGATATATCCATGTTCATACAGACGGCATTGAAGATATTTCCATGTTCATACAGATAGCGGTGTAGATATTTCCATGTTCATACAGATAGCCGTGTAGATATTGCCATGTTCATACCGATAGCGGTGCTGATACTTCCATGTTTATACAGGTAGCTGTGCACATATTTCCATGTTTATACAGATAGCGGTGTAGGTATTTCCATGTTCATACAGATAGTGGTGTAGATATTTCCATGTTTATACAGATAGCGGTGTAGATATCTCCTTCTTAATACAGATGGCGGTGTAGTTATTTACATGTTCATACAGATGGCGATGTAGATATTTCCATGTTCATAGAGATGGCGGTGTAGATATTTCCATATTTATACAGATAGTAGTGTAGTAATTTCCATGTTTATAGAGATAGCAGTGTAGATATTTCCATTGATATACAGATAGCTGTGTAGATATTTGCATGTTCATACAGATAGCGGTGTAGATATTTCCATGTTCATACAGATAGCGGTGTAGATATTTCCATGTTCATACAGATACCGGTGAAGATGTATGCATGTTTACACAGATAGCTGTGTTGATATTTCCATGTTCATACAGATAGTGGTGTATATATTTCCGTGTTCATCCAGATGGCTGTGTAGACATATCCATGTTCATTCAGATGGCGGTGAAGATATTTCCATGTTGATACAGATAGCGGTGTAGACATTTCCATGTTCATACAGATAGCGGAGTAGATATTTCCATGTTCATACAGATGGCTGTGTAGATATCCATGTTCATACAGATGGCGGTGAAGATATTTCCATGTTCATAGAGATGGCGGTGTAGATATTTCCATATTCATTCCGATAGCGGTGCTGATATTTCCATGTTTATACAGGTAGCGGTGTAGATATTTCCATGTTTATACAGATAGCGGTGTAGATATTTCCATGTTTATACACATAGCGGTGTAGATATTTCCATGTTTATACAGATAGCGGTGAAGGTGTATGCATGTTTACACAGATAGCGGTGTAGATATTTCCATGTTTATACAGATAGCGCTGAAGAGGTATGCATGTTTACAAAGATAGCGGTGTAGATATTTCCATGTTCATACAGATAGCGGTGTAGATATTTCCATGTTCATCCAGATGGCTGTGTAGACATATCCATGTTAAAACAGATGGCGGTGAAGATAATTCCATGTTCATACAGATAGCGGTGTAGATATTTCCATGTTCATACAGATAGCGTTGTAGATATTTCCATTTTTATGCAGATAGCGGTGTATATATTCCCCTGCTCAAACAGTTAGCGGTTTAGATATTTCCATGTTCATAAAGATAGCGGTGTAGATATTTCCATGTTTATACAGATAGCGGTGAAAATGTATGCATGTTTACACAGATAGCGGTGTAGATATTTCCATGTTCATCCAGAATGCTGTGTAGATATATCCATGTTCATACAGATGGCGGTGAAGATATTTCCATGTTCATACAGATAGCGGTGTAGATATTTCCATGTTCATACATATAGCGGTGTATGTATTTCCATCTTCATACAGATAGCGGTGTAGATATTTCCATGTTCATCCAGATGGCTGTGTAGATATATCCATGTTCATACAGATGGCGGAGAAGATATTTCCATTTTCATACAGATGGCGGTGTAGATATTTCCATGTTCACACAGATAGCGGTGTAGACATTTCCATGTCCATACAGATAGCAGTGTAGATATTTCCATGTTCATACAGACAGCGGTGTAGGTATTTCCATGTTCTTATAGATAGCGGTGTAGATATTTCCATTTTTATGCAGATAGCGGTGTATATATTCCCCTGCTCAGTTTGCGGTTTAGATAATTCCATGTTCATAAAGATAGCGGTGTGGATATTTCCATGTTTATACAGATAGCGGTGAAAATGTATGCATGTTTACACAGATAGCGGTGTAGATATTTCCATGTTCATCCAGAATGCTGTGTAGATATATCCATGTTCATTCAGATGGCGGTGAAGATATTTCCATGTTCATACAGACAGCGGTGTAGATATTTCCATGTTCATACAGATAGCGGTGTATGTATTTCCATGTTCATACAGATAGCGGTGTAGATATTTCCATGTTCATCCAGATGGCTGTGTAGATATTTCCATGTTCATGCAGATAGCGGTGTAGATATTTCCATGTTCATACAGATAGCGGTGTAGATACTTCCATGTTCATCCAGATGGCTGTGTAGATATATCCATGTTCATACAGACGGCATTGAAGATATTTCCATGTTCATACAGATAGCGGTGTAGATATTTCCATGTTCATACAGATAGCCGTGTAGATATTGCCATGTTCATACCGATAGCGGTGCTGATACTTCCATGTTTATACAGGTAGCTGTGTACATATTTCCATGTTTATACAGATAGCGGTGTAGATATTTCCATGTTCATACAGATAGCGGTGAAGATATTTCCATGTTTATACAGATAGCGGTGTAGATATCTCCTTCTTAATACAGATGGCGGTGTAGTTATTTACATGTTCTTACAGATGGCGGTGCAGATATTTCCATGTTCATACAGATGGCGGTGTAGACATTTCCATGTTTATAGGGATAGTGGTGTAGTTATTTCCATGTGTAAAGAGATAGCTGTGTAGATATTTCCATGTTCATACAGATACCGGTGAAGATGTATGCATGTTTACACAGATAGCTGTGTAGATATTTCCATGTTCATAAAGATAGCTGTGTAGATATTTCCATGTTTATACAGATAGCGGTGAAGGTGTATGCATGTTTACACAGATAGCGGTGTAGATATTTCCATGTTTATACAGATAGCGGTGAAGATGTATGCATGTTTACACAGATAGCGTTGTAGATATTTCCATGTTCATACAGATAGCGGTGTAGATATTTCCATGTTCATCCAGATGGCTGTGTAGATATATCCATGTTCATACAGATGGCGGTGAAGATATTTCCATGTTCATACAGATAGAGGTGTAGTTATTTCCATGTGTAAAGAGATAGCTGTGTAGATATTTCCATGTATATGCAGATTGCTGTGTAGATATTTCCATGTTCATACAGATAGCGGTGAAGATATTTCCATGTTCATAGAGATAGCGGTGTAGATACTTCCATGTTCATACCGATAGCGGTGCTGATACTTCCATGTTTATACAGGTAGCGGTGTACATATTTCCGTGTTTATACAGATAGCGGTGTAGATATTTCCATGTTGATACAGATAGCGGTGTAGATATTTCCATGTATATACAGATAGCGGTGTAGATATCTCCTTCTTAATACAGATGGCGGTGTAGATATTTATATGTTCATACAGATGGCGGTGCAGATATTTACATGTTCATACAGATGGCAGTGTAGATATTTCCATGTTTATAGAGATAGCGGTGTAGTTATTTCCATGTGCAAAGAGATAGCTGTGTAGATATATCCATGTTTATGCAGATAGCTGTGTAGGTATTTCCATTTTCATGCACATAGCGGTGTAGATACTTCCATGTTCAAACAGATAGCGGTGTAGATATTTCCATGTTCATACAGATAGCGGTGTAGATATTTCCATGTTTATACAGATGGCGGTGAAGATGTATGCATGTTTACACAGATAGCGGTGTAGATATTTCCATGTTCGTACAGATAGCGGTGTAGATATTTCCATGTTCATCCAGACGGCTGTGTAGACATATCCATGTTCATACAGATGGCGGTGAAGATATTTCCATGTTCATACCGATGGCGGTGTAGATTTTTCTATGTTTATACAGATAGCGGTGCTGATATTTAAATGTTTATACAGGTTGCGGTGTAGATATTTCCATGTTTATACAGATAGCGGTGTAGATATTTCCATGTTTATACAGATAGCGGTGTAGATATCTCCATCTTAATACAGATGGCGGTGTAGATATTTATATGTTCATACAGATGGCGGTGCAGATATTTCCATGTTCATACAGATGGCGGTGAAGATATTTCCATGTTCATACAGATGACGGTGTAGATACTTCCATGTTCATACTGATAGCGGTGCTGATATTTCCATTTTTATACAGGTAGCGGTGTAGATATTTCCATGTTTATACAGATAGCGGTGTAGATATTTCCATGTTCATACAGATAGCGGTGTAGATATTTCCATGTTCATACAGATAGCGGTGCTGATATTTCCATGTTCATACAGGTAGCGGTGTAGATATTTCCAAGTTTATACAGATAGCGGTGTAGATATTTCCATGTTTATAAAGATAGCGGTGTAGATATTTCCATGTTTATACAGATAGCGGTGTAGATATCTCCATCTTAATACAGATGGCGGTGTAGATATTTATATGTTCATACAGATGACGGTGCAGATATTTCCATGTTCATACAGATGGCGGTGTAGATATTTCCATGTTCATACAGATAGTGGTGTAGTTATTTCCATGTGTAAATAGATACCTGTGTGGACATTTCCATGTATATGCAGATAGCTGTGTAGCAATTTCCATTTTTATGCAGACAGCGGTGTATATATTTCCCTGTTCAAACAGATAGAGGTGTAGATATTTCCATGTTTATACAGATAGCGGAGTAGATATTGCCATGCTTGTACAAATAGCGGTATAGATAGTTCCATGTTTATACAGATGGCTGTGTGGATATTTCCATGTTTATAGATATAGCGGGGTAGATATTTCAGTGTTTATAGAGATAGCGGTGTAGATATTTCCATGTTTTTACAGATAGCGGTGCAGATATTTCCATGTTTCTACAGAGAGCAATGTAGATATTTCCATGTTTATAGAGATAGCGGTGTCAATATTTCCATGTTTACACAGATAGCAGTGAAGATATTTACAAGTTTATACAGATAGCGGTGTAGATATTTCCATCTTTATACAGATAGCGGTGTAGATATTTCCATGTTTATACAGATAGCGTTATAGATATTTCCATGTTTGTAGAGATAGCAGGGTATTTATTTCCATGTTCATACAGATAGCGGTGTAGATATTTCCATGTTCATACCGATAGCGGTGCTGATATTTCCATGTTTATACAGGTAGCGGTGTAGATATTTCCATGCTTATTCAGATAGCGGTGTAGATATTTCCATGTTTATACAGATAGCGGTGTAGATATTTCCATGTTTATACAGATAGCGGTGTAGATATCTCCATCTTAATACAGATATCGGTGTAGATATTTATATGTTCATACAGATGGCGGTGCAGATATTTCCATGTTCATACAGATGGCGGTGTAGATATTTCCATGTTTATAGAGATAGCGGTGTAGTTATTTCCATGTGTAAAGAGATAGCTGTGTAGATATTTCCATGTATATGCAGATAGCTGTGTAGATATTCCCATTTTCATGCAGACAGCGGTGTAGATATTTCCATGTTCAAACAGATAGCGGTGTAGATATTTCTCTGTTCGTACAGATAGCGGTGTAGATATTTCCATGTTCATACAGATAGCGGTTTAGATATTTCCATGTTCATACAGATAGCGGTGTAGATATTTCCATGTTCATACAGTTAGCGATGCTGATATTTCCATGTTCGTACAGATAGCGCTGCTGATATTTCCATGTTTATACAGGTAGCGGTGTAGATATTTCCATCTTTATACAGATAATGGTGTAGATATTTCCATGTTTATACAGATAGCGGTGTAGATATTTCCAAGTTTTTACAGATAGCGGTGTAGATATCTCCATCTTAATACAGATGGCGGTGTAGATATTTATATGTTCATACAGATGGCGGTGCAGATATTTCCATGTTCATACAGATAGCGGTGTAGATATTTCCATGTTTATACAGATGGCGGTGAAGATGTATGCATGTTTACACCGATAGCATTGTAGATATTTCCATGTTCATACAGATAGCGGTGTAGATATTTCCATGTTCATCCAGATGGCTGTGTAGACGTATCCATGTTAAAACAGATGGCGGTGAAGATATTTCCATGTTCATACAGATAGCGGTGTAGATATTCCCATGTTCATACAGATGGCGGTGTAGATATTTCCATGTTCATACAGATGGCTGTGTAGATATATCCATGTTCATACAGATGGCGGTGAAGATATTTCCATGTTCATACAGCTAGAAGTGTAGATATTTCCATGTTCAAACAGATAGCGGTGTAGATATTTCTATGTTCGTACAGATAGCGGTGTAGATATTTCCATGTTCATACAGATAGCGGTTTAGATATTTCCATGTTCATACAGATAGCGGTGTAGATATTTCCATGTTCATACAGTTAGCGATGCTGATATTTCCATGTTCGTACAGATAGCGATGCTGATATTTCCATGTTTATACAGGTAGCGGTGTAGATATTTCCATCTTTATACAGATAATGGTGTAGATATTTCCATGTTTATACAGATAGCGGTGTAGATATTTCCAAGTTTTTACAGATAGCGGTGTAGATATCTCCATCTTAATACAGATGGTGGTGTAGATATTTATATGTTCATACAGATGGCGGTGCAGATATTTCCATGTACATACAGATAGCGGTGTAGATATTTCCATGTTTATACAGATGGCGGTGAAGATGTATGCATGTTTACACCGATAGCGGTGTAGATATTTCCATGTTCATACAGATAGCGGTGTAGATATTTCCATGTTCATCCAGATGGCTGTGTAGACGTATCCATGTTAAAACAGATGGCGGTGAAGATATTTCCATGTTCATACAGATAGCGGTGTAGATATTCCCATCTTCATACAGATGGCGGTGTAGATATTTCCATGTTCATACAGATGGCTGTGTAGATATATCCATGTTCATACAGATGGCGGTGAAGATATTTCCATGTTCATACAGATAGCAGTGTAGATATTTCCATGTTCATACAGATAGCGGTGCTGATATTTCCATGTTTATACAGGTAGCGGTGTAGATATTTCCATGTTTATACAGAAAGCGGTGTAGATATTTCCATGTTTATACAGACAGCGGTGTAGATATTTCCATGTTTATACAGATAGCGGTGTAGTTATCTCCTTCTTAATACAGATGGCGGTGTAGATATTTATATGTTCATACAGATGGCGGTGCAGATATTTCCATGTTCATACAGATGGCGGTGTAGATATTTCCATGTTTATAGAGATAGCGGTGTAGTTATTTCCATGTGTAAGGAGATAGCTGTGTAGATATTTCCATGTATATGCAGATAGCTGTGTAGATATTTCCATTTTCATGCTGATAGCGGTGTAGATATTTCCATGTTCAAACAGATAGCGGTGTAGATATTTCTATGTTCATACAGATAGCGGTGTAGATATTTCCATGTTCATACAGATAGCGTTGTAGATATTTCCATGTTCATACAGATAGCGGTGTAGATATTTCCATGTTCATACAGATAGCGGTGCTGATATTTCCATGTTCATACAGGTAGCGGTGTAGATATTTCCATGTTTATACAGATAGCGGTGTAGATATTTCCATGTTTATACACACAGCGGTGTAGATATTTCCATGTTTATACAGATAGCGGTGTAGATATCTCCATGTTTATACAGATAGCGGTGTAGATATCTCCATCTTAATACAGATGGCGGTGTAGATATTTATATGTTCATACAGATGGCGGTGCAGATATTTCCATGTTCATACAGATGGCGGTGTAGATATTTCCATGTTTATAGAGATAGCAGTGTAGTTATTTCCATGTGTAAAGAGAGAGCTTTGTAGATATTTCCATGTATATGCAGATTGCTGTGTAGATATTTCCATTTTCATGCAGATAGCGGTGTAGATATTTCCATCTTCAAACAGATAGCGGTGTAGATATTTCCATGTTCATACACATAGTGGTTTAGATATTTCCATGTTTATACAGGTAGCGGTGAAGATGTATGCATGTTTACACAGATATCGGTGTAGATATTTCCATGTTCATACAGAAAACTGTGTAGATATTTCCATGTTCATCCAGTTGGCAGTGTAGATATATCTATGTTCATACAGATGGCGGTGAAGATATTTCCATGTTCATACAGATAGCGGTGTAGATATTTCCATGTTCATACAGATAGCGGTGTAGATATTTCCATGTTCATACAGATAGCGGTGTAGCTATATCCATGTTCATACAGATAGCGGTGTAGATATTTCCATGTTCATCCACATGGCTGTGTAGCTATTTCCATGTTCATACAGATAGCGGTGTAGGTATACCCATGTTTATACAGACGGCGGTGTAGATACTTGCATCTTTAGAGAGATTGCGGTGTAGATATTTCCATGCTCATACGGATGATGGTTTAGATATTTCCCTGTTTATAGAGGTGGCAGTGTAGATATTTCCATATTTATAGACATGGCGTTGTTGATACTTCCTTGTTTAAACAGATAGCTGAGTAGATATTTCCATGTTTACAGAGATAGTGGTGCAGATATTTCCATGTTCATACAGATGGCGGTGTACATATTTCCATGTTCGTACAGATGGCAGTGTAGATATTTCCATCTTTATAGAGATAGCAGTTTAGATACTCACAATTTTATACCGATGGCGCTGTAGATACTTTCATATTCATACACATAGCGGTGTAGATATTTCCATGTTTATACAGATGGCGGTGTAGATATTTCCTTCTTTATACAGATAGCGGTGTAGACATTTCCATGTTATGGAGATAGCGATGTAGATATTTCCATGTTTATACAGATAGGGATGTACATATTAACATGTTCTTACAGATAGCGGTGTAGATATTTCCAAATTTATGCAGATGGCGGTATAGACATTTCCATGTTTATAGAGATGGCATTGTAGTTATTTCCTTGTTTATACAGAGAGGTGTTTAGATATTTCCAAGTCATAGAGGTAGCGTTGTAGATATTTCCATGTTTATACAGATAGCGGTGTAGATATTACCATCTTCATACAGATAGCGGTGTAGATATTTCCGTGTTTATACAGATAGCGGTGTAGGTATTTCCATGTTTATACAGATAGCGGTGTAGATATCTCCATCTTAATACAGATGGCGGTGTAGATATTTATGTGTTCATACAGATGGCGGTGCAGATATTTCCATGTTCATACAGATGGCGGTGTAGATATTTCCATGTTTATAGAGATAGCGGTGTACTTATTTCCATGTGGAAAGAGGCAGCTGTATAGATATTTCCATGTATATGCAGATAACTGTGTAGATATTTCCATTTTCATGCAGATAGCGGTGTAGATATTTCCATGTTCATACAGATAGCGGTGCTGATATTTCCATGTTTATACAGATAGTGGTGTAGATGTTTCCATGTTTATACAGATAGCGGTGTGGATATTTCCAAGTTTCTACAGATAGCGGTGTAGATATCTCCATGTTAATACAGATGGCGGTGTAGATATTTCCATGTTCATACAGATAGCAGTGTAGATATTTCCATGTTTATAAAGATAGCGGTGAAGATGTATGCATGTTTACACAGATAGCGGTGTAGGTATTTCCATGTTCATACAGATAGCGGTGTAGATATTTCCATGTTCATCCAGATGGCTGTGTAGATATATCCATGTTCATACAGATGGCTGTGAAGATATTTCCATGTTCATACAGATACCGGTGTATGTATTTCCAAGTTCATACAGATAGCGGTGTAGATATTTCCATTTTTATGCAGATAGCGGTGTATATATTTCCCTGTTCAAACAGTTAGCGGTTTAGATATTTCCATGGTCGTAAAGATAGCGGTGTAGATATTTCCATGTTTATACAGATAGCGGTGAAAATGTATGCATGTTTACACAGATAGCGGTGTAGATATTTCCATGTTCATACAGATAGCGGTGTAGATATTTCCATGTTCATACAGATAGCGGTGCTGATATTTCCATGTTTTTTCAGGTAGCGGTGAAGATATTTCCATGTTTATACAGATAGCATTGTAGATATTTCCATGTTTATACAGATAGCGGTGTAGATATTTCCATGTTTATACAGATATCGGTGTAGATATCTCCATTTTAATACAGATGGCGGTGTAGATATTTATATGTTCATGCAGATGGCGGTTCAGATATTTCCATTTTCATACAGATGGCGGTGTAGATATTTCCATGTTCATACAGATAGCGGTGTAGTTATTTCCATGTGTAAAGAGATAGCTTTGTAGATATTTCCATGTATATGCAGATATCTGTGTAGATATTTCCATTTTCATGCAGATAGCGGTGTATATATTACCCTGTTCAAACAGTTAGCGGTGTAGATATTTCCATGTTCAGAAAGATAGCGGTGTAGATATTTCCATGTTCATACAGAATGCGGTGTAGATATTTCCATGTTCAAACAGATAGCGGTGTATGTATTTCCATGTTCATACAGATAGCGGTGTATATATTTCCATTTTCAAGCAGATAGCGGTGTATATTCTTCCATGTTCAAACAGTTAGCGGTGTAGATATTTCCATGTTCATAAAGATAGCGGTGTAGATATTTCCATGTTTATATAGATAGCGGTGAAAATGTAGGCATGTTTACACAGATAGCTGTGTAGATATTTCCATGTTCATCCAGATGGCTGTGTAGATATATCCATGTTCATATAGATGGCGGTGAAAATATTTCAATGTTCATACAGATAGCGGTGTAGATATTTCCATGTGCATACAAATAGCGGTGTAGATATTTCCATGTTCATACCGATAGCGGTGTAGATATTTCCATGTTCATCCAGATGGCTGTGTAGATATTTCCATGTTCATACAGATAGTGGTGTAGATATTTCCATGTTCATACAGATAACGGTGTAGATATTTCCATGTTCATACAGATGGCGGTGTAGATATTTCCATTTTCATACAGATAGCGGTGTAGTTATTTCCATGTGTAAAGAGATACCTGTGTAGATATTTCCATGTATATGCAGATAGCTGTGTAACAATTTCCATTTTCATGCAGACAGCGGTGTATATATTTCCCTGTTCAAACAGATAACGGTGTAGATATTTCCATGTTCATATAGATAGCGGTGTAGATATTTCCATGTTCATACAGATAGCGGTGTAGATATTTCCATGTTCATACAGATAGCGGTGCTGATATTTCCATTTTTTTACAGGTAGCGGTGAAGATATTTCCATGTTTATACAGATAGCGTTGTAGATATTTCCATGTTTATACAGATAGCGGTGTAGATATTTCCATGTTTATACAGATATCGGTGTAGATATCTCCATTTTAATACAGATGGCGGTGTAGATATTTATATGTTCATGCAGATGGCGGATCAGATATTTCCATTTTCATACAGATGGCGGTGTAGATATTTCCATGTTCATACAGATAGCGGTGTAGTTATTTCCATGTGTAAAGAGATAGCTTTGTAGATATTTCCATATATATGCAGATAGCTGTGTAGATATTTCCATTTTCATGCAGATAGCGGTGTATATATTTCCTTGTTCAAACAGTTAGCGGTGTAGATATTTCCATGTTCAGAAAGATAGCGGTGTAGATATTTCCATGTTTATACAGATAGCGGTGAAGGTGTATGCATGTTTACACAGATAGCAGTGTAGATATTTCCATGTTCATCCAGATGGCTGTGTGGATATATCCATGTTCATACAGATAGCGGTGTAGATATTTCCATGTTCATACAGATAGCGGTGCAGATACTTCCATGTTCATCCAGATGGCTGTGTTGATATATCCATGTTCATACAGATGGCGGTGAAGATATTTCCATGTTCATACAGATAGCGGTGTAGATATTTCCATGTTCATACAGAAAGCGGTGTAGATATTTCCATGTTCAAACAGATAGCGGTGTATGTATTTCCATGTTCATACAGATAGCGGTGTAGATATTTCCATTTTCAAGCAGATAGCGGTGTATATATTTCCATGTTCAAACAGTTAGCGGTGAAGCTATTTCCATGTTCATAAAGATAGCGGTGTAGATATTTCCATGTTTATACAGATAGCGGTGAAAATATTTGCATGTTTACACAGATAGCGGTGTAGATATTTCCATGTTCATCCAGATGGCTGTGTAGATATATCCATGTTCATACAGATGGCGGTGAGGGTATTTCCATGTTCATACAGATAGCGGTGTAGATACTTCCATGTTCATACAGATAGCGGTGTAGATATTTCCATGTTCACACAGATAGCGGTGTAGATATTTCCATGTTCATACAGATAGCGGTGTAGATATTTCCATGTTCATCCAGATGGCTGCGTAGATATATCCATGTTCATATGGATGGCGGTGAAGATATTTCCATGTACATACAGATAGCGGTGTAGATATTTCCATGTTCATACAGATAGCCGTGTAGATATTGCCATGTACATACCGATAGCGGTGCAGATACTTCCATGTTTATACAGGTAGCGGTGTACATATTTCTGTGTTTATAAAGATGGCTGTGTAGATATATCCATGTTCATACAGATGGCGTTGTAGATATTTCCATGTTCATACAGATAGCGGTTTAGATATTCCCATGTTCATCCAGATGGCTGTGTAGATATTTCCATGTTCATACAGATAGCGGTGTAGTTATTTCCATGTGTAAAGAGATAGCTTTGTAGATATTTCCATGTATATGCAGAGAGCTGTGTAGATATTTCCATTTTCATGCAGATAGCGGTGTACATATTTACCTGTTCAAACAGTTAGCGGTGTAGATATTTCCATGTTCAGAAAGATAGCGGTGTAGATATTTCCATGTTTATACAGATAGCGGTGAAGGTGAATGCATGTATACACAGATAGCAGTGTAGATATTTCCATGTTCATCCAGATGGCTGTGTGGATATATCCATGTTCATACAGATAGCGGTGTAGATATTTCCATGTTCATACAGATAGCGGTGCAGATATTTCCATGTTCATCCAGATGGCTGTGTTGATATATCCATGTTCATACAGATGGCGGTGAAGATATTTCCATGTTCATAAAGAAAGCGGTGTAGATATTTCCATGTTCATACAGAAAGCGGTGTAGATATTTCCATGTTCAAACAGATAGCGGTGTATGTATTTCCATGTTCATACAGATAGCGGTGTAGATATTTCTATTTTCAAGCAGATAGCGGTGTATATATTTCCATGTTCAAACAGTTAGCGGTGTAGCTATTTCCATGTTCATAAAGATAGCGGTGTAGATATTTCCATGTTTATACAGATAGCGGTGAAAATGTATGCATGTTTACACAGACAGCGGTGTAGATATTTCCATGTTCATCCAGATGGCTGTGTAGATATATCCATGTTCATACAGATGGCGGTGAAGATATTTCCATGTTCATACAGATAGCGGTGTAGATATTTCCATGTTCATACAGATAGCGGTGTAGATATTTCCATGTTCATACAGATAGCGGTGTAGATATTTCCATGTTCATACAGATAGCGGTGTAGATATTTCCAAGTGCATACAGATGGCTGGGTAGATATATCCATGTTCATACAGATGGCGGTGAAGATATTTCCATGTACATACAGATAGCGGTGTAGATATTTCCATGTTCATACAGATAGCCGTGTAGATATTTCCATCTTTATACAGATAGCGGTGTAGATATCTCCTTCTTAATACAGATGGCTGTGTAGACATTTATATGTTCATACAGAGGGCGGTGCAGATATTTCCATGTTCATACAAATGGCGGTGTAGATATTTCCATGTTTATAGAGATAGTGGTGTAGTTATTTCCAAGTGTAAGGAGATAGCTGTGTAGATATTTCCATATATATGCAGATAGCTGTGTAGATATTTCCATTTTCATGCAGATAGCGGTGTAGATATTTCCATGTTCAAAGAGATAGCAGTGAAGATATTTCCATGTTCATACAGATAGCGGTGTAGATATTTCCATGTTTATACAGATGGCTGTGTAGATATATCCATGTTCATACAGATGGCGGTGTAGATATTTCCATGTTCATACTGATAGCGGTGTAGATATTTCCATGTTCATCCAGATGGCTGTGTAGATATATCCATGTTCATACATACAGATGGCAGAGAAGATATTTCCATGTTCATACAGATAGCGGTGTAAATATTTCCATGTTCATACAGATAGCGGTGTAGATATTTCCATGTTCATCCAGATGGCTGTGTAGATATATCCATGTTCATACAGATGGCGGAGAAGATATTTCCATGTTCATACAGATAGCGGTGTAGATATTTCCATGTTCATACAGATAGCGGTGTAGATATTTCCATGTTCATAGAGATAGCGGTGTATGTATTTCCATGTTTATACAGATAGCGGTGTAGATATTTCCATTTTTATGCAGATAGCGGTGTATATATTTCCCTGTTCAAACAGTTAGCGCTTTAGATACTTCCATGTTCATAAAGATAGCGGTGTAGATATTTCCATGTTTATACAGATAGCGGTGAAAATGTATGCATGTTTACACAGATAGCGGTGTAGATATTTCCATGTTCATCCAGAATGCTGTGTAGATATATCCATGTTCATACAGACGGCGGTGAAGATATTTCCATGTTCATACAGATAGCGGTGTAGATATTTCCATGTTCATACAGATAGCGGTGTAGATATTTCCATGTTCATACAGATAGCGGTCTATGTACTTCCATGTTCATACAGATAGCGGTGTAGATATTTCCATGTTCATCCAGATGCCTGTGTGGATATATCCATGTTCATACAGATAGCGGTGTAGATATTTCCATGTTCATACAGATAGCGGTGCAGATACTTCCATGTTCATCCAGATGGCTGTGTTGATATATCCATGTTCATACAGATGGCGGTGAAGATATTTCCATGTTCATACAGATAGCGGTGTAGATATTTCCATGTTCATACAGAAAGCGGTGTAGATATTTCCATGTTCAAACAGATAGCGGTGTATGTATTTCCATGTTCATACAGATAGCGGTGTAGATATTTCCATTTTCAAGCAGATAGCGGTGTATATATTTCCATGTTCAAACAGTTAGCGGTGTAGCTATTTCCATGTTCATAAAGATAGCGGTGTAGATATTTCCATGTTTATACAGATAGCGGTGAAAATGTTTGCATGTTTACACAGATAGCGGTGTAGATATTTCCATGTTCATCCAGATGGCTGTGTAGATATATCCATGTTCATACAGATGGCGGTGAAGATATTTCCATGTTCATACAGATAGCGGTGTAGATATTTCCATGTTCATACAGATAGCGGTGTAGATATTTCCATGTTCACACAGATAGCGGTGTAGATATTTCCATGTTCATACAGATAGCGGTGTAGATATTTCCATGTTCATCCAGATGGCTGCGTAGATATATCCATGTTCATATGGATGGCGGTGAAGATATTTCCATGTACATACAGATAGCGGTGTAGATATTTCCATGTTCATACAGATAGCCGTGTAGATATTGCCATGTACATACCGATAGTGGTGCAGATACTTCCATGTTTATACAGGTAGAGGTGTACATATTTCTGTGTTTATAAAGATGGCTGTGTAGATATATCCATGTTCATACAGATGGCGTTGTAGATATCTCCATGTTCATACAGATAGCGGTTTAGATATTCCCATGTTCATCCAGATGGCTGTGTAGATATTTCCATGTTCATACAGATAGCGGTGTAGTTATTTCCATGTGTAAAGAGATAGCTTTGTAGATATTTCCATGTATATGCAGAGAGCTGTGTAGATATTTCCATTTTCATGCAGATAGCGGTGTACATATTTACCTGTTCAAACAGTTAGCGGTGTAGATATTTCCATGTTCAGAAAGATAGCGGTGTAGATATTTCCATGTTTATACAGATAGCGGTGAAGATGTATGCATGTATACACAGATAGCAGTGTAGATATTTCCATGTTCATCCAGATGGCTGTGTGGATATATCCATGTTCATACAGATAGCGGTGTAGATATTTCCATGTTCATACAGATAGCGGTGCAGATATTTCCATGTTCATCCAGATGGCTGTGTTGATATATCCATGTTCATACAGATGGCGGTGAAGATATTTCCATGTTCATAAAGAAAGCGGTGTAGATATTTCCATGTTCATACAGAAAGCGGTGTAGATATTTCCATGTTCAAACAGATAGCGGTGTATGTATTTCCATGTTCATACAGATAGCGGTGTAGATATTTCTATTTTCAAGCAGATAGCGGTGTATATATTTCCATGTTCAAACAGTTAGCGGTGTAGCTATTTCCATGTTCATAAAGATAGCGGTGTAGATATTTCCATGTTTATACAGATAGCGGTGAAAATGTATGCATGTTTACACAGACAGCGGTGTAGATATTTCCATGTTCATCCAGATGGCTGTGTAGATATATCCATGTTCATACAGATGGCGGTGAAGATATTTCCATGTTCATACAGATAGCGGTGTAGATATTTCCATGTTCATACAGATAGCGGTGTAGATATTTCCATGTTCATACAGATAGCGGTGTAGATATTTCCATGTTCATACAGATAGCGGTGTAGATATTTCCAAGTGCATCCAGATGGCTGGGTAGATATATCCATGTTCATACAGATGGCGGTGAAGATATTTCCATGTACATACAGATAGCGGTGTAGATATTTCCATGTTCATACAGATAGCCGTGTAGATATTTCCATCTTTATACAGATAGCGGTGTAGATATCTCCTTCTTAATACAGATGGCTGTGTAGACATTTATATGTTCATACAGATGGCGGTGCAGATATTTCCATGTTCATACAAATGGCGGTGTAGATATTTCCATGTTTATAGAGATAGTGGTGTAGTTATTTCCAAGTGTAAGGAGATAGCTGTGTAGATATTTCCATATATATGCAGATAGCTGTGTAGATATTTCCATTTTCATGCAGATAGTGGTGTAGATATTTCCATGTTCAAACAGATAGCAGTGAAGATATTTCCATGTTAATACAGATAGCGGTGTAGATATTTCCATGTTTATACAGATGGCTGTGTAGATATATCCATGTTCATACAGATGGCGGTGTAGATATTTCCATGTTCATACTGATAGCGGTGTAGATATTTCCATGTTCATCCAGATGGCTGTGTAGATATATCCATGTTCATACATACAGATGGCAGAGAAGATATTTCCATGTTCATACAGATAGCGGTGTAAATATTTCCATGTTCATACAGATAGCTGTGTAGATATTTCCATGTTCATCCAGATGGCTGTGTAGATATATCCATGTTCATACAGATGGCGGAGAAGATATTTCCATGTTCATACAGATAGCGGTGTAGATATTTCCATGTTCATACAGATAGCGGTGTAGATATTTCCATGTTCATAGAGATAGCGGTGTATGTATTTCCATGTTTATACAGATAGCGGTGTAGATATTTCCATTTTTATGCAGATAGCGGTGTATATATTTCCCTGTTCAAACAGTTAGCGCTTTAGATACTTCCATGTTCATAAAGATAGCGGTGTAGATATTTCCATGTTTATACAGATAGCGGTGAAAATGTTTGCTTGTTTACACAGATAGCGGTGTAGATATTTCCATGTTCATCCAGAATGCTGTGTAGATATATCCATGTTCATACAGACGGCGGTGAAGATATTTCCATGTTCATACAGATAGCGGTGTAGATATTTCCATGTTCATACAGATAGCGGTGTAGATATTTCCATGTTCATACAGATAGCGGTCTATGTACTTCCATGTTCATACAGATAGTGGTGTATATATTTCCATGTTCATCCAGATGGCTGTGTGGATATATCCATGTTCATACAGATAGCGGTGTAGATATTTCCATGTTCATACAGATAGCGGTGCAGATATTTCCATGTTCATCCAGATGGCTGTGTTGATATATCCATGTTCATACAGATGGCGGTGAAGATATTTCCATGTTCATACAGATAGCGGTGTGGATATTTCCATGTTCATACAGAAAGCGGTGTAGATATTTCCATGTTCAAACAGATAGCGGTGTATGTATTTCCATGTTCATACAGATAGCGGTGTAGATATTTCCATTTTCAAGCAGATAGCGGTGTATGTATTTCCATGTTCAAACAGTTAGCGGTGTAGCTATTTCCATGTTCATAAAGATAGCGCTGTAGATATTTCCATGTTTATACAGATAG
Organism: Gorilla gorilla gorilla; assembly: GCF_029281585.2. Classification (NCBI taxonomy): domain Eukaryota; kingdom Metazoa; phylum Chordata; class Mammalia; order Primates; family Hominidae; genus Gorilla; species Gorilla gorilla. The sequence goes on along the minus strand of NC_073244.2, from coordinate 652,925 downwards.
CGGTGAAAATGTTTGCATGTTTACACAGATAGCGGTGTAGATATTTCCATGTTCATCCAGATGGCTGTGTAGATATATCCATGTTCATACAGATGGCGGTGAAGATATTTCCATGTTCATACAGATAGCGGTGTAGATATTTCCATGTTCATACAGATAGCGGTGTAGATATTTCCATGTTCACACAGATAGCGGTGTAGATATTTCCATGTTCATACAGATAGCGGTGTAGATATTTCCATGTTCATCCAGATGGCTGCGTAGATATATCCATGTTCATACGGATGGCGGTGAAGATATTTCCATGTACATACAGATAGCGGTGTAGATATTTCCATGTTCATACAGATAGCCGTGTAGATATTGCCATGTACATACCGATAGCGGTGCAGATACTTCCATGTTTATACAGGTAGCGGTGTACATATTTCTGTGTTTATAATGATGGCTGTGTAGATATATCCATGTTCATACAGATGGCGTTGTAGATATTTCCATGTTCATACAGATAGCGGTTTAGATATTCCCATGTTCATCCAGATGGCTGTGTAGATATTTCCATGTTCATACAGATAGCGGTGTAGTTATTTCCATGTGTAAAGAGATAGCTTTGTAGATATTTCCATGTATATGCAGAGAGCTGTGTAGATATTTCCATTTTCACGCAGATAGCGGTGTACATATTTACCTGTTCAAACAGTTAGCGGTGTAGATATTTCCATGTTCAGAAAGATAGCGGTGTAGATATTTCCATGTTTATACAGATAGCGGTGAAGATGTATGCATGTATACACAGATAGCAGTGTAGATATTTCCATGTTCATCCAGATGGCTGTGTGGATATATCCATGTTCATACAGATAGCGGTGTAGATATTTCCATGTTCATACAGATAGCGGTGCAGATATTTCCATGTTCATCCAGATGGCTGTGTTGATATATCCATGTTCATACAGATGGCGGTGAAGATATTTCCATGTTCATACAGAAAGCGGTGTAGATATTTCCATGTTCATACAGAAAGCGGTGTAGATATTTCCATGTTCAAACAGATAGCGGTGTATGTATTTCCATGTTCATACAGATAGCGGTGTAGATATTTCTATTTTCAAGCAGATAGCGGTGTATATATTTCCATGTTCAAACAGTTAGCGGTGTAGCTATTTCCATGTTCATAAAGATAGCGGTGTAGATATTTCCATGTTTATACAGATAGCGGTGAAAATGTATGCATGTTTACACAGACAGCGGTGTAGATATTTCCATGTTCATCCAGATGGCTGTGTAGATATATCCATGTTCATACAGATGGCGGTGAAGATATTTCCATGTTCATACAGATAGCGGTGTAGATATTTCCATGTTCATACAGATAGCGGTGTAGATATTTCCATGTTCATACAGATAGCGGTGTAGATATTTCCATGTTCATACAGATAGCGGTGTAGATATTTCCAAGTGCATCCAGATGGCTGGGTAGATATATCCATGTTCATACAGATGGCGGTGAAGATATTTCCATGTACATACAGATAGCGGTGTAGATATTTCCATGTTCATACAGATAGCCGTGTAGATATTTCCATCTTTATACAGATAGCGGTGTAGATATCTCCTTCTTAATACAGATGGCTGTGTAGACATTTATGTGTTCATACAGATGGCGGTGCAGATATTTCCATGTTCATACAAATGGCGGTGTAGATATTTCCATGTTTATAGAGATAGTGGTGTAGTTATTTCCAAGTGTAAGGAGATAGCTGTGTAGATATTTCCATATATATGCAGATAGCTGTGTAGATATTTCCATTTTCATGCAGATAGCGGTGGAGATATTTCCATGTTCAAACAGATAGCAGTGAAGATATTTCCATGTTCATACAGATAGCTGTGTAGATATTTCCATGTTTATACAGATGGCTGTGTAGATATATCCATGTTCATACAGATGGCGGAGAAGATATTTCCATGTTCATACAGATAGCGGTGTAGATATTTCCATGTTCATACAGATAGCGGTGTAGATATTTCCATGTTCATAGAGATAGCGGTGTATGTATTTCCATGTTTATACAGATAGCGGTGTAGATATTTCCATTTTTATGCAGATAGCGGTGTATATATTTCCCTGTTCAAACAGTTAGCGCTTTAGATACTTCCATGTTCATAAAGATAGCGGTGTAGATATTTCCATGTTTATACAGATAGCGGTGAAAATGTATGCATGTTTACACAGATAGCGGTGTAGATATTTCCATGTTCATCCAGAATGCTGTGTAGATATATCCATGTTCATACAGACGGCGGTGAAGATATTTCCATGTTCATACAGATAGCGGTGTAGATATTTCCATGTTCATACAGATAGCGGTGTAGATATTTCCATGTTCATACAGATAGCGGTCTATGTACTTCCATGTTCATACAGATAGCGGTGTAGATATTTCCATGTTCATCCAGATGGCTGTGTAGATAATTCCAAGTTCATGCAGATAGCGGTGCAGATATTTCCATGTTCAAACAGATAGCGTTGTAGATATTTCCATGTTCATCCAGATGGCTGTGTAGATATATCCATGTTCATACAGATGGCGATGAAGATATTTCCATGTTCATACAGATAGCGGTGTAGATATTTCCATGTTCATACAGATAGCCGTGTAGATATTGCCATGTTCATACTGATAGCGGTGCTGATACTTCCATGTTTATACAGGTAGCGGTGTACATATTTCCGTGTTTATACAGATAGCGGTGTAGATATTTCCATGTTCATACAGATAGCGGTGTAGATATTTCCATCTTTATACAGATAGCGGTGTACATATCTCCTTCTTAATACAGATGGCTGTGTAGACATTTATATGTTCATACAGATGGAGGTGCAGATATTTCCATGTTGTTACAAATGGCGGTGTAGATATTTCCATGTTTATAGAGATAGTGGTGTAGTTATTTCCAAGTGTAAGGACATAGCTGTGTAGATATTTCCATATATATGCAGATAGCTGTGTAGATATTTCCATTTTCATGCAGATAGCGGTGTAGATATTTCCATGTTCAAACAGATAGCAGTGTAGATATTTCCATGTTCATACAGATAGCGGTGTAGATATTTCCATGTTTATACAGATGGCTGTGTAGATATATCCATGTTCATACAGATGGCGGTGTAGATATTTCCTTGTTCATACTGATAGCGGTGTAGATATTTCCATGTTCATCCAGATGGCTGTGTAGATATATCCATGTTCAAACATACAGATGCAGAGAAGATATTTCCATGTTCATACAGATGGCGGAGAAGATATTTCCATGTTCATACAGATAGCGGTGTAGATATTTCCATGTTCATACAGATAGCGGTGTAGATATTTCCATGTTCATACAGATAGCGGTGTAGATATTTCCATGTTCGTTCAGATAGCGGTGTAGATATTTCCATGTTCATCCAGATGGCTGTGTAGATATATCCATGTTCATACAGATGGCGGTGAAGATATTTCCATGTTCATACAGATAGCGGTGTAGATATTTCCATGTTCATACAGATAGCCGTGTAGATATTGCCTTGTTCATACCGATAGCAGTGCTGATACTTCCAAGTTTATACAGGTTGCTGTGTACATATTTAAATGTTTATACAGATAGTGGTGTAGATATTTCCATGTTCATACAGATAGCGGTGTAGATATTTCCATGTTTATACAGATAGCGGTGTAGATATTTACATGTTCATACAGATGGCGGCGCAGATATTTCCATGTTCATACAGATGGCGGTGTAGATATTTCCATGTTTATAGAGATAGCGGTGTAGATATTTCCATGTGTAAAGAGATAGCTGTGTAGATATTTCCATGTATATGCAGATAGCTGTGTAGATATTTCCATTTTCATGCAGATAGTGGTGTAGATATTTCCATGTTCAAACAGATAGCGATGTAGATATTTCCATGTTCATACAGATAGCGGTGTAGATATTTCCATGTTTATACAGATAGCGGTGAAGATGTATGCATGTTTACAAAGATAGCTGTGTTGATATTTCCATGTTCAGACAGATAGTGGTGTAGATATTTCCATGTTCATCCAGATGGCTGTGTAGACATATCCATGTTCATTCAGATGGCGGTGAAGATATTTCCATGTTGATACAGATAGCGGTGTAGACATTTCCAAGTTCATACAGATAGTGGTGTAGATATTTCCATGTTCATACAGATGGCTGTGTAGGTATATCCATGTTCATACAGATGGCGGTTTAGATATTTCCATGTTCATTCCGATAGCGGTGCTGATTTTTCCATCTTTACACAGGTAGCGGTGAAGATATTTCCATGTTTATACAGATAGCGGTGTAGATATTTCCATGTTTATACACATAGCGGTGTAGATATTTCCATGTTTATACAGATAGCGGTGTAGATATCTCCATCTTAATACAGATGGCGGTGTAGATATTTATATGTTCATACAGATGGCGGTGCAGATATTTCCATGTTCATACAAATGGCGGTGTAGATATTTCCATATTCATACAGATAGCGGTGTAGTTATTTCCATGTGTAAAGAGATAGCTGTGTAGATATTTCCATGTATATGTAGATAGCTGTGTAGATATTTCCATTTTCATGCAGATAGCGGTGTATATATTTCGCAGTTCCAACAGTTACCAGTGTAGAGATTTCCATGTTCATGAAGATAGCGGTGTAGATACTTCCTTGTTTATACAGATAGCGGTGTAGATATCTCCTTCTTAATACAGATGGCTGTGTAGACATTTATGTGTTCATACAGATGGCGGTGCAGATATTTCCATGTTCATACAAATGGCGGTGTAGATATTTCCATGTTTATAGAGATAGTGGTGTAGTTATTTCCAAGTGTAAGGAGATAGCTGTGTAGATATTTCCATATATATGCAGATAGCTGTGTAGATATTTCCATTTTCATGCAGATAGCGGTGGAGATATTTCCATGTTCAAACAGATAGCAGTGAAGATATTTCCATGTTCATACAGATAGCTGTGTAGATATTTCCATGTTTATACAGATGGCTGTGTAGATATATCCATGTTCATACAGATGGCGGAGAAGATATTTCCATGTTCATACAGATAGCGGTGTAGATATTTCCATGTTCATACAGATAGCGGTGTAGATATTTCCATGTTCATAGAGATAGCGGTGTATGTATTTCCATGTTTATACAGATAGCGGTGTAGATATTTCCATTTTTATGCAGATAGCGGTGTATATATTTCCCTGTTCAAACAGTTAGCGCTTTAGATACTTCCATGTTCATAAAGATAGCGGTGTAGATATTTCCATGTTTATACAGATAGCGGTGAAAATGTATGCATGTTTACACAGATAGCGGTGTAGATATTTCCATGTTCATCCAGAATGCTGTGTAGATATATCCATGTTCATACAGACGGCGGTGAAGATATTTCCATGTTCATACAGATAGCGGTGTAGATATTTCCATGTTCATACAGATAGCGGTGTAGATATTTCCATGTTCATACAGATAGCGGTCTATGTACTTCCATGTTCATACAGATAGCGGTGTAGATATTTCCATGTTCATCCAGATGGCTGTGTAGATAATTCCAAGTTCATGCAGATAGCGGTGCAGATATTTCCATGTTCAAACAGATAGCGGTGTAGATATTTCCATGTTCATCCAGATGGCTGTGTAGATATATCCATGTTCATACAGATGGCGATGAAGATATTTCCATGTTCATACAGATAGCGGTGTAGATATTTCCATGTTCATACAGATAGCCGTGTAGATATTGCCATGTTCATACTGATAGCGGTGCTGATACTTCCATGTTTATACAGGTAGCGGTGTACATATTTCCGTGTTTATACAGATAGCGGTGTAGATATTTCCATGTTCATACAGATAGCGGTGTAGATATTTCCATCTTTATACAGATAGCGGTGTACATATCTCCTTCTTAATACAGATGGCTGTGTAGACATTTATATGTTCATACAGATGGAGGTGCAGATATTTCCATGTTGTTACAAATGGCGGTGTAGATATTTCCATGTTTATAGAGATAGTGGTGTAGTTATTTCCAAGTGTAAGGACATAGCTGTGTAGATATTTCCATATATATGCAGATAGCTGTGTAGATATTTCCATTTTCATGCAGATAGCGGTGTAGATATTTCCATGTTCAAACAGATAGCAGTGTAGATATTTCCATGTTCATACAGATAGCGGTGTAGATATTTCCATGTTTATACAGATGGCTGTGTAGATATATCCATGTTCATACAGATGGCGGTGTAGATATTTCCTTGTTCATACTGATAGCGGTGTAGATATTTCCATGTTCATCCAGATGGCTGTGTAGATATATCCATGTTCAAACATACAGATGCAGAGAAGATATTTCCATGTTCATACAGATGGCGGAGAAGATATTTCCATGTTCATACAGATAGCGGTGTAGATATTTCCATGTTCATACAGATAGCGGTGTAGATATTTCCATGTTCATACAGATAGCGGTGTAGATATTTCCATGTTCGTTCAGATAGCGGTGTAGATATTTCCATGTTCATCCAGATGGCTGTGTAGATATATCCATGTTCATACAGATGGCGGTGAAGATATTTCCATGTTCATACAGATAGCGGTGTAGATATTTCCATGTTCATACAGATAGCCGTGTAGATATTGCCTTGTTCATACCGATAGCAGTGCTGATACTTCCATGTTTATACAGGTTGCTGTGTACATATTTAAATGTTTATACAGATAGTGGTGTAGATATTTCCATGTTCATACAGATAGCGGTGTAGATATTTCCATGTTTATACAGATAGCGGTGTAGATATTTACATGTTCATACAGATGGCGGCGCAGATATTTCCATGTTCATACAGATGGCGGTGTAGATATTTCCATGTTTATAGAGATAGCGGTGTAGATATTTCCATGTGTAAAGAGATAGCTGTGTAGATATTTCCATGTATATGCAGATAGCTGTGTAGATATTTCCATTTTCATGCAGATAGTGGTGTAGATATTTCCATGTTCAAACAGATAGCGATGTAGATATTTCCATGTTCATACAGATAGCGGTGTAGATATTTCCATGTTTATACAGATAGCGGTGAAGATGTATGCATGTTTACAAAGATAGCTGTGTTGATATTTCCATGTTCAGACAGATAGTGGTGTAGATATTTCCATGTTGATACAGATAGCGGTGTAGACATTTCCAAGTTCATACAGATAGTGGTGTAGATATTTCCATGTTCATACAGATGGCTGTGTAGGTATATCCATGTTCATACAGATGGCGGTTTAGATATTTCCATGTTCATTCCGATAGCGGTGCTGATTTTTCCATCTTTACACAGGTAGCGGTGAAGACATTTCCATGTTTATACAGATAGCGGTGTAGATATTTCCATGTTTATACACATAGCGGTGTAGATATTTCCATGTTTATACAGATAGCGGTGTAGATATCTCCATCTTAATACAGATGGCGGTGTAGATATTTATATGTTCATACAGATGGCGGTGCAGATATTTCCATGTTCATACAAATGGCGGTGTAGATATTTCCATATTCATACAGATAGCGGTGTAGTTATTTCCATGTGTAAAGAGATAGCTGTGTAGATATTTCCATGTATATGTAGATAGCTGTGTAGATATTTCCATTTTCATGCAGATAGCGGTGTATATATTTCGCAGTTCCAACAGTTACCAGTGTAGAGATTTCCATGTTCATGAAGATAGCGGTGTAGATACTTCCTTGTTTATACAGATAGCGGTGAAGAAGTATGCATGTTTACACAGATAGCGGTGTAGATATTTCCATGTTCATCCAGATGGCTGTGTAGATATATCCATGTTCATACAGATAGCGGTCTAGATATTTCCATGTTCATACAGATAGTGTTGCAGATATTTCCATGTTCATCCAGATGGCTGTGTAGATATTTCCATGTTCATACAGATAGCGTTGTAGATATTTCCATGTTCATACAGATAGCGGTGTAGATATTTCCATGTTCATCCAGATGGCTGCGTAGATATATCCATGTTCATATAGATGGCGGTGAAGATATTTCCATGTACATACAGATAGCGGTGTAGATATTTCCATGTTCATACAGATAGCTGTGTAGATATTGCCATGTTCATACCGATAGCGGTGCTGATACTTCCATGTTTATACAGGTAGCGGTGTACCTATTTCCGTGTTTATACAGATGGCTGTGTAGATATATCTATGTTCATACAGATGGCGGTGTAGATATTTCCATGTTCATACAGACAGCGGTGTAGATATTTCCATGTTCATACAGATAGCGGTGTATGTATTTCCATGTTCATACAGATAGCTGTGTAGATATTTCCATTTTTATGCAGATAGCGCTGTATATATTCCCCTGTTCAAACAGTTAGCGGTTTAGATATTTCCATGTTCATAAAGATAGCAGTGTAGATATTTCCATGTTTATACAGATATCGGTGAAAATGTATGCATGTTTACACAGAGAGCGGTTTAGATATTTCCATGTTCATACAGATAGCGGTGTAGATATTTCCATGTTCATCCACATGGCTGTGTAGACATATCCATGTTAAAACAGATGGCGGTGAAGATAATTCCATGTTCATAAAGATAGCGGTGTAGATATTTCCATGTTCATACAGATAGCGGTGTAGATATTTCCATGTTCATACAGATGGCTGTGTAGATATATCCATGTTCATACAGATGGCGGTGAAGATATTTCCATGTTCATACAGATGGCGGTGTAGATATTTCCATGTTCATACAGATAGCGGTGTAGATATTTCCATGTTCATACCGATAGCGGTGCTGATATTTCCATGTTTATACAGGTAGCGGTGTAGATATTTCCATTTTTATACAGATAGCTGTGTAGATATTTCCATGTTTATACAGATAGCGGTGTAGATATTTCCATGTTTATACAGATAGCGGTGTGGTAATCTCCTTCTTAATACAGATGGCGGTGTAGATATTTATATGTTCATACAGATGGCGGTGCAGATATTTCCATGTTCATACAGATGGCGGTGTAGATATTTCCATGTTTATAGAGATAGCGGTGTAGTTATTTCCATGTGTAAAGAGATTGCAGTGTAGATATTTCCATGTATATGCAGATAGCTGTGTAGATATTTCCATTTACATGCAGACAGCGGTGTAGATATTTCCATGTTCAAACTGATGGCGGTGTAGATATTTCTATGTTCATACAGATAGCGGTGTAGCTATTTCCATGTTCATACAGATAGCGGTGTAGATATTTCCATGTTCATACAGATAGCGGTGTAGATATTTCCATGTTCATACAGATAGCGGTGTAGATATTTCCCTGTTTATACAGATAGCGGTGTAGATATTTCCAAGTTTTTACAGATAGCGGTGTAGATATCTCCATCTTAATACAGATGGCGGTGTAGATATTTATATGTTCATTCAGATGGTGGTGCAGTTATTTCCATGTTCATACAGATATCGGTGTAGATATTTCCATGTTCATACAGATGGCTGTGTAGATATATCCATGTTCATACATACGGCGTTTAAGATATTTCCATGTTCATACAGATAGCGGTGTAGTTATTTCCATGTGTAAAGGGATAGCTGTGTAGATATTTCCATGTATATGCAGATAGCTGTGTAGATATTTCCATTTTCATGCAGATAGCGGTGTATATATTTCCCTGTTCAAACAGTTTGCGGTGTAGATATTTCCATGTTCATAAAGATAGCGGTGTAGATATTTCCAAGTTTATACAGATAGCGGTGAAGTTGTATGCATGTTTACACAGATAGCGGTGTAGATATTTCCATGTTCATCCAGATGGCTGTGTAGATATATCCATGTTCATACAGATAGCGGTGTAGATATTTCATTGTTCATACAGATAGCGGTGTAGATATTTCCATGTTCATACAGAAAGCAGTGGAGATATTTCCATGTTTTTACAGATAGCGGTGTAGGTATTCCCATGTTTATACAGACGGCGGTGTAGATATTTGCATCTTTAGGGAGATCGCGGTGTAGATATTTCCATGCTCATACGGATGATGGTTTAGATATTTCCCTGTTTATAGAGGTGGCAGTGTAGATATTTCCATATTTATAGACATGGCGTTGTAGATATTTCCTTGTTTAAACAGATAGCGGTGTAGATATTTCCATGTTTATAGAGATAGTGGTGTAGATATTTCCATATTCATACACATAGCGGTGTAGATATTTCCATGTTTATACAGATGGCAGTGTAGATATTTCCTTCTTTATACAGATAGCGGTGTAGACATTTCCATGTTATAGAGATAGCGATGTAGATATTTCCATGTTTATACACATAGGGATGTACATATTAACATGTTCTTACAGATAGCGGTGTAGATATTTCCATATTTATGCAGATGGCAGTGTAGACATTTCCATGTTTATAGAGATGGCGTTGTAGATATTTCCTTGTTTATACAGAGAGGTGTTTAGATATTTCCAAGTCATAGAGGTACCCTTGTAGATATTTCCATGTTTATACAGATAGCGGCGTAGATATTACCATCTTCATACAGATAGCGGTGTAGTTATTTCCATGTGTAAAGAGATAGCTTTGTAGATATTTCCATGTATATGCAGATACCTGTGTGGATATTTCTATTTTCATTCAGATAGCGGTTTAGATATTTCCATGTTCAAACAGATAGCGGTGTAGATATTTCCATGTTCATACAGATAGCGGTGTAGATATTTCCATGTTTATGCAGATGGCGGTGAAGATGTATGCATGTTTACACCGATAGCGGTGTAGATATTTCCATGTTCATACAGATAGCGGTGTAGATATTTCCTTGTTCATCCAGATGGCTGTGTAGATATATCCATGTTAAACAGATGGCGGTGAAGATATTTCCATGTTCATACAGATAGCGGTGTAGATATTCCCATGTTCATACAGATGGCGGTGTAGATATTTCCATGTTCATACAGATAGCGGTGTAGATATTTCCATGTTCATACAGATAGCGTTGTAGATATTTCCATGTTCATACAGATAGCGGTGTAGATATTTCCATGTTCATACAGATAGCGGTGCTGATATTTCCATGTTCATACAGGTAGCGGTGTAGATATCTCCAAGTTTATACAGATAGCGGTGTAGGTATTTCCATGTTTATACAGATAGCGGTGTTGATATTTCCATGTTTATACAGATAGCGGTGTAGATATCTCCATGTTTATACAGATAGCGGTGTAGATATCTCCATCTTAATACAGATGGCGGTGTAGATATTTATATGTCCATACAGATGGCGGTGCAGATATTTCCATGTTCATACAGATGGCGGTGTAGATATTTCCATGTTCATACAGATAGTGGTGTAGATATTTCCATGTTCATACAGATAGCGGTGTAGATATTTCCATGTTCATATAGATAGCGGTGCTGATATTTCCACGTTTTTACAGGTAGTGGTGTAGATATTTCCATGTTTATACAGATAGCGGTGTAGATATTTCCATGTTTATACAGATAGCGGGGTAGATATTTCCATGTTTATACAGATATCGGTGTAGATATTGCCATGTTTATAGAGATAGCGGTGTAGATATTTCCATGTTCATACAGATAGCGGTGTAGATATTTCCATGTTCATACAGTGAGCGGTGTAGATATTTCCATCTTCATACGGTTGGCAGTGTATCTATTTCCATGTTCACACAGATATTGGTGTAGATATTTCCATGTTTATAGAGATTGCGGTGTAGATATTTCCATGTTTATGAAGATGGCGATGTAGATATTTACATGTTTATTCAGATAGCGGTGTAGATATTTCCATCATTATACAGATAGAGGTGTAGATATTTCCATGTTTATACAGATGTCGGTGTAGATGTTTCCATCTTTATAGAGATGGCGGTGTAGATAATTCCATGTTCATACAGATGGCGGTTTAGGTATCTCCATGTTTATAGAGATGGCGGTGTAGATATTTCCATGTTTATAAAGATGGAGGTCTAGATATTTCCATGTTTATACACATAGCACTGTAGTTATTTCCATGTTTATAGAGATTGCGGTGTAGATATTTCCATGTTTATTCAGATAGCGGAGTAGATATTTCCATGTTTATACAGATAGTGGGGTAGATATTTCCATGTCCATACAGATAGCGGTGTAGATAATTCCATCTTTATACAGATGGCTGTGTAGATATTTCCATGTTCATACAGATAGCGGTGTAGATATTTCCATCTTTATACACATGGCGGTGTAGATATTTCCAAGTTCATAAGATGGCAGTCTATGTATTTCAATCTTTATAGAGATGGCAGTGTAGATATTTCCATGATTATAGAGATAGTGGTGTAGATATTTCCATCTTTTTAGAGATAGCGTTGTAGATATTTCCCTGTTTCACAGATAAGTGTAGATATTTCCATGTTTATACAGAGAGTGGTGTAGATATTTCCGTTTTCATACAGATAGTGGTGTAGATATTTCATGTTCATACAGATAGCAGTGTAGATATTTCCATGTTCATACAGATGTCGGTGTAGATATTTCCATGTTCATACAGATGGCGGTGTAGATATTTCCATGTTCATACAGATGGCGTGAAGATATTTCAGTGTTCATACAGATGGCTGTGTAGATATTTCCATGTTCATAAAGATGACGCTGTAGATATTTCCATGTTCATACAGATGGCTGTGTAGATATTTCCATGTTCATACCGATGGTGGTGTAGATATTTTCATGTTCATACAGATGGCGGTGTACATATTTCCATGTTCACACAGAAGGCAGTGTAGATATTTCCATCTTTATAGAGATAGCGGTTTAGATACTTGCAATTTTATACCGATGGCGCTGTAGATACTTTCATATTCATACACATAGCGGTGTAGATATTTCCATGTTTATGCAGATGGCGGTGTAGATATTACCATCTTCATACAGATAGCGGTGTAGATATTTCCATGTTTATACAGATAGCACTGTAGATATTTCCATTTTTATGCAGATAGCGGTGTAGATATTTCCAAGTTTATACAGATAGCGGTGAAGATTTTTCCATGTTTATTGAGATAGCGGTGTAGATATTTCCATGTTTATACAGATAGCGGTGTAGCTATTTCCATGTTTGTACAGATAGCACTGTAGATATTTCCATGTTTATTCAGAAAGCGGTGTAGATATTTCCATGTTTATACAGATAGCGCTGTAGATATTTCCATCTTTATACAGGTGGCGGTGTAGATATTTCCATGCTAATACAGAGGGTGCTGTAGACATTCCAATGTTTATAAAGATAGCGGTGTAGATATTTCCATGTTTATACAGATAGCGGGGTAGATATTTCCATGTTTATACAGATATCGGTGTAGATATTGCCATGTTTATAGAGATAGCGGTGTATATATCTCCATGTTTATACAGATAGCGGTGTAGCTATTTCCATGTTTGTACAGATAGCACTGTAGATATTTCCTTGTTTATTCAGAAAGCGGTGTAGATATTTCCATGTTTATACAGATAGCGCTGTAGATATTTCCATCTTTATACAGGTGGCGGTGTAGATATTTCCATGCTAATACAGAGGGTGCTGTAGACATTCCCATGTTTATAAAGATAGCGGTGTAGATATTTCCATGTTTATACAGATAGCGGAGTCGATATTTCCATGTTTATACAGATAGTGGGGTAGATATTTCCATGTCCATAAAGATAGCGGTGTAGATAATTCCATCTTTATACAGATGGCTGTGTAGATATTTCCATGTTCATACAGATAGCGGTGTAGATATTTCCATCTTTATACACATGGCGGTGTAGATATTTCCAAGTTCATAAGATGGCAGTCTATGTATTTCAATCTTTATAGAGATGGCAGTGTAGATATTTCCATGATTATAGAGATAGTGGTGTAGATATTTCCATCTTTTTAGAGATAGCGTTGTAGATATTTCCCTGTTTCACAGATAAGTGTAGATATTTCCATGTTTATACAGAGAGTGGTGTAGATATTTCCGTTTTCATACAGATAGTGGTGTAGATATTTCATGTTCATACAGATAGCAGTGTAGATATTTCCATGTTCATACAGATGTCGGTGTAGATATTTCCATGTTCATACAGATGGCGGTGTAGATATTTCCATGTTCATACAGATGGCGTGAAGATATTTCAGTGTTCATACAGATGGCTGTGTAGATATTTCCATGTTCATAAAGATGACGCTGTAGATATTTCCATGTTCATACAGATGGCTGTGTAGATATTTCCATGTTCATAAAGATGACGCTGTAGATATTTCCATGTTCATACAGATGGCTGTGTAGATATTTCCATGTTCATACCGATGGTGGTGTAGATATTTTCATGTTCATACAGATGGCGGTGTACATATTTCCATGTTCACACAGAAGGCAGTGTAGATATTTCCATCTTTATAGAGATAGCGGTTTAGATACTTGCAATTTTATTCCGATGGCTCTGTAGATACTTTCATATTCATACACATAGCGGTGTAGATATTTCCATGTTTATGCAGATGGCGGTGTAGATATTACCATCTTCATACAGATAGCTGTGTAGATATTTCCATGTTTATACAGATAGCACTGTAGATATTTCCATTTTTATGCAGATAGCGGTGTAGATATTTCCAAGTTTATACAGATAGCGGTGAAGATTTTTCCATGTTTATTGAGATAGCGGTGTAGATATTTCCATGTTTAAACAGATAGCGGTGTAGCTATTTCCATGTTTGTACAGATAGCACTGTAGATATTTCCATGTTTATTCAGAAAGCGGTGTAGATATTTCCATGTTTATACAGATAGCGCTGTAGATATTTCCATCTTTATACAGGTGGCGGTGTAGATATTTCCATGCTAATACAGAGGGTGCTGTAGACATTCCCATGTTTATAAAGATAGCGGTGTAGATATTTCCATGTTTATACAGATAGCGGGGTAGATATTTCCATGTTTATACAGATATCGGTGTAGATATTGCCATGTTTATAGAGATAGCGGTGTAGATATTTCCATGTTTATACAGATAGCGGTGTAGCTATTTCCATGTTTGTACAGATAGCACTGTAGATATTTCCTTGTTTATTCAGAAAGCGGTGTAGATATTTCCATGTTCATACAGATAGCGGTGTAGATATTTCCATGTTCATACAGTGAGCGGTGTAGATATTTCCATCTTCATACGGTTGGCAGTGTATCTATTTCCATGTTCACACAGATATTGGTGTAGATATTTCCATGTTTATAGAGATTGTGGTGTAGATATTTCCATGTTTATGAAGATGGCTATGTAGATATTTACATGTTTATTCAGATAGCGGTGTAGATATTTCCATCATTATACAGATAGAGGTGTAGATATTTCCATGTTTATACAGATGTCGGTGTAGATGTTTCCATCTTTATAGAGATGGCGGTGTAGATAATTCCATGTTCATACAGATGGCGGTTTAGGTATCTCCATGTTTATAGAGATGGCGGTGTAGATATTTCCATGTTTATAAAGATGGAGGTCTAGATATTTCCATGTTTATACACATAGCACTGTAGTTATTTCCATGTTTATAGAGATTGCGGTGTAGATATTTCCATGTTTATTCAGATAGCGGAGTAGATATTTCCATGTTTATACAGATAGTGGGGTAGATATTTCCATGTCCATACAGATAGCGGTGTAGATAATTCCATCTTTATACAGATGGCTGTGTAGATATTTCCATGTTCATACAGATAGCGGTGTAGATATTTCCATCTTTATACACATGGCGGTGTAGATATTTCCAAGTTCATAAGATGGCAGTCTATGTATTTCAATCTTTATAGAGATGGCAGTGTAGATATTTCCATGATTATAGAGATAGTGGTGTAGATATTTCCATCTTTTTAGAGATAGCGTTGTAGATATTTCCCTGTTTCACAGATAAGTGTAGATATTTCCATGTTTATACAGAGAGTGGTGTAGATATTTCCGTTTTCATACAGATAGTGGTGTAGATATTTCATGTTCATACAGATAGCAGTGTAGATATTTCCATGTTCATACAGATGTCGGTGTAGATATTTCCATGTTCATACAGATGGCGGTGTAGATATTTCCATGTTCATACAGATGGCGTGAAGATATTTCAGTGTTCATACAGATGGCTGTGTAGATATTTCCATGTTCATAAAGATGACGCTGTAGATATTTCCATGTTCATACAGATGGCTGTGTAGATATTTCCATGTTCATAAAGATGACGCTGTAGATATTTCCATGTTCATACAGATGGCTGTGTAGATATTTCCATGTTCATACCGATGGTGGTGTAGATATTTTCATGTTCATACAGATGGCGGTGTACATATTTCCATGTTCACACAGAAGGCAGTGTAGATATTTCCATCTTTATAGAGATAGCGGTTTAGATACTTGCAATTTTATTCCGATGGCTCTGTAGATACTTTCATATTCATACACATAGCGGTGTAGATATTTCCATGTTTATGCAGATGGCGGTGTAGATATTACCATCTTCATACAGATAGCTGTGTAGATATTTCCATGTTTATACAGATAGCACTGTAGATATTTCCATTTTTATGCAGATAGCGGTGTAGATATTTCCAAGTTTATACAGATAGCGGTGAAGATTTTTCCATGTTTATTGAGATAGCGGTGTAGATATTTCCATGTTTAAACAGATAGCGGTGTAGCTATTTCCATGTTTGTACAGATAGCACTGTAGATATTTCCATGTTTATTCAGAAAGCGGTGTAGATATTTCCATGTTTATACAGATAGCGCTGTAGATATTTCCATCTTTATACAGGTGGCGGTGTAGATATTTCCATGCTAATACAGAGGGTGCTGTAGACATTCCCATGTTTATAAAGATAGCGGTGTAGATATTTCCATGTTTATACAGATAGCGGGGTAGATATTTCCATGTTTATACAGATATCGGTGTAGATATTGCCATGTTTATAGAGATAGCGGTGTAGATATTTCCATGTTTATACAGATAGCGGTGTAGCTATTTCCATGTTTGTACAGATAGCACTGTAGATATTTCCTTGTTTATTCAGAAAGCGGTGTAGATATTTCCATGTTCATACAGATAGCGGTGTAGATATTTCCATGTTCATACAGTGAGCGGTGTAGATATTTCCATCTTCATACGGTTGGCAGTGTATCTATTTCCATGTTCACACAGATATTGGTGTAGATATTTCCATGTTTATAGAGATTGTGGTGTAGATATTTCCATGTTTATGAAGATGGCTATGTAGATATTTACATGTTTATTCAGATAGCGGTGTAGATATTTCCATCATTATACAGATAGAGGTGTAGATATTTCCATGTTTATACAGATGTCGGTGTAGATGTTTCCATCTTTATAGAGATGGCGGTGTAGATAATTCCATGTTCATACAGATGGCGGTTTAGGTATCTCCATGTTTATAGAGATGGCGGTGTAGATATTTCCATGTTTATAAAGATGGAGGTCTAGATATTTCCATGTTTATACACATAGCACTGTAGTTATTTCCATGTTTATAGAGATTGCGGTGTAGATATTTCCATGTTTATTCAGATAGCGGAGTAGATATTTCCATGTTTATACAGATAGTGGGGTAGATATTTCCATGTCCATACAGATAGCGGTGTAGATAATTCCATCTTTATACAGATGGCTGTGTAGATATTTCCATGTTCATACAGATAGCGGTGTAGATATTTCCATCTTTCTACACATGGCGGTGTAGATATTTCCAAGTTCATAAGATGGCAGTCTATGTATTTCAATCTTTATAGAGATGGCAGTGTAGATATTTCCATGATTATAGAGATAGTGGTGTAGATATTTCCATCTTTTTAGAGATAGCGTTGTAGATATTTCCCTGTTTCACAGATAAGTGTAGATATTTCCATGTTTATACAGAGAGTGGTGTAGATATTTCCGTGTTCATACAGATAGCGGTGTAGATATTTCATGTTCATACAGATAGCGGTGTAGATATTTCCATGTTCATACAGATGTCGGTGTAGATATTTCCATGTTCATACAGATGGCGGTGTAGATATTTCCATGTTCATACAGATGGTGTGAAGATATTTCAGTGTTCATACAGATGGCTGTGTAGATATTTCCATGTTCATACAGATGACGCTGTAGATATTTCCATGTTCATACAGATGGCTGTGTAGATATTTCCATGTTCATACCGATGGTGGTGTAGATATTTCCATGTTCATACTGATGGCGCTGTAGCTATTTCCATGTTTATACAGATGGCAGTGTAGATATTTCCATGTTTATAGATTTAGTGGTGTAGATATTTCTATGTTTATAGAGTTAGCGGTTTAGATATTTCCATGTTCAAACAGATAGCGGTGTAGATATTTCCATGTTCATACAGATAGCGGTGTAGATATTTCCATGTTTATACAGATGGCGCTGTAGAGATTTCCATGTTTATAGAGTTGGCGGTTTAGACATTTCCATGTTCATACAGATGGCGATGTAGATATTTCCATGTTTATACAGACAGCGGTGTAGATATTTCCATCTTTATACACATAACGGTGTAGATATTTCCATGTTTATACAGATGGCGGTGTAGATATTTCCATGCTCATACAGATGGCGGTGTAGATATTTCCATGTTTATAGAGATAGCAGTGTAGATATTTCCATGTTTATAGAGATAGTGGTGTAGATATTTTCATGTTCATACAGATGGCGTTGTAGATATTTCCATCTTTATAGAGATAGCGGTTTAGATACTTGCAATTTTATACCGATGGCGCTGTAGATACTTTCATATTCATACACATAGCGGTGTAGATATTTCCATGTTTATGCAGATGGCGGTGTAGATATTACCATCTTCATACAGATAGCGGTGTAGATATTTCCATGTTTATACAGATAGCACTGTAGATATTTCCATGTTTATGCAGATAGCGGTGTAGATATTTCCAAGTTTATACAGATAGCGGTGAAGATTTTTCCATGTTTATTGAGATAGCGTTGTAGATATTTCCATGTTTATACAGATAGCGGTGTAGCTATTTCCATGTTTGTACAGATAGCACTGTAGATATTTCCATGTTTATACAGATAGCGCTGTAGATATTTCCATCTTTATACAGGTGGCGGTGTAGATATTTCCATGCTAATACAGAGGGTGCTGTAGACATTCCCATGTTTATAAAGATAGCAGTGTAGATATTTCCATGTTTATAGATTTAGTGGTGTAGATATTTCCATGTTTATAGAGTTAGTGGTGTAGATATTTGCATGTTTATACCGATAGCGGTGTAGGTATTTCCGTGTTCATACAGATGGCGGTGTAGATATTTCCATGTTTATAGAGATAGTGGTGTAGATATTTCCACATTTATACCGATTGCGGTGTAGATATTTCCATGTTTAAAGAGATGGCGGTGTAGATATTTCCGTGTTTATA